>NC_081420.1:12557905-12789383 GCF_949786415.1 Peromyscus eremicus
GACATCTAGAACACCAGAAGGGTTTGATCTGGCAGAGTTGCTGGACCCACCCTGAAATTTCAGGTGTATTTGGGGGTCAGGGCACCTGATCCACTGTTGAGGGTTACCACAGCTCCTTCCATGACTAACTTGGGGATCTCTGGCCAAGTCAGCTGAAGACCCTGACTAAGAGACTAACTGCTGGGTTGGACACTGGTCACCATCACAGGTTGGCACAGCAGATGAGCATTTCCACCTGCACTCTGAATCTGTGCCCATCATTGAACTGGGAGGCAAGACAAGACAGCTGTGAGAATTGAATTAAGAAAAAGAGTATTTGGAAGGGACCTTGATCAGGGGCATGGTGCAAAACTGGTCTCTGGTATTACCCTGAGGCAGAAAAGGAGGCTCTGTGGCCCTCAGGGAAGTCCTGTCAGCTTGGCCAAGAGGAGCCACTGGCCTATGACACCTGAGATGGCTATTCTTCCTTGTCAGCCTGACTGCACTTGAAGCCACCTGGGAGACACACCTCTGAGTGTGTCTGTGAGAATATTTCCAGAGAGATTTAACTGGGGAAAGAAGTCCCACCCTGAATGTGGGCAGCAACAGCCAATAGGCTGGAGTCCTGGACTGAGTAAAAAGGGGGAAATGGAGAAAGCTAACTGATGGAATGTCATCATTCATCCTTCTGCTTCCTGACTGCAGATGCAATACGACCAGCTGCTCATACTCTTGCCTTCCTATACCCTTAAACCATGATCCAAAATAAACCTGAAGTCCCTTAAGTTGTTTTTGTTAGGCATTCTGTTATAGCAACAGGAGGCAACTAATACCAACCAGAACAACAGGCAGCAGATGTGCCTCAAGGCACAGCAAGAATTGTTTCACAAGAGTGAAGAGCCCCATGTGACCTGCTAGCCTGATGCTGCCACCCTTTAATACAGTTCCTCATGTTGTGGTGACCCCCCCAACCATAAAATCATTTTCATTGCTACTTCATAACTGTAATTTTGCTACTGTTATGAATCATAATGTAAATACCTGTGTTTTCCAATGTTCTTGAGCGACCCCTGTGAAAAGGGCATTTGACCCCCAAAGGGGTCACGACCTACAGGTTGAGAACCTCTGAGCTAGACTGTGGGGCACATGCCCACATTTTGAAAATGAACAAAATTTAAAAAGAAAAGAGAGGGAAGGCTTCTGCAGTCTGCCTCTTGGAGTATGCCCCACCCACCTTCTCTGAGTCTCCTGAGTGTGGTGGGAAGTTGGAGAAGTGTGGCTGGGGGCTGCAGGAGGAGGGAAATGGGTCTTGAAAACAGTGTCTGATGAAGCCACCAGAAGCCCAGACAGAGGAGACACTGCCTGGGGGAGAGAGGCTGAGCTAGCAGCCCACTGGCTGGGGACTGGGGTCTCCTCTATCCAGTCAGCTCGCTGGGCAGCAGATGTCCGTCCCACCTGCTCCTAACTCAAATCCTGCTGATGCTAAAATGCAGCTCTCTCAGAACAGAGCACAGAGGAAGGTTTATTTAAGACGATCGCCTCACAGGAGAGGCGATGCTTCCAGCCCAGGGTGGCCCACTTCAGGAACCAGTGATCCAGCTGAAGTTATCTATCACCCAGCCCTCTCCCACTGCCTCTGTGGGAGGGGGGGGGCTCCCAGGTAGACTGTTCATGTGACTGGGCATGGGGAATGCTGGGATACCCACTTTCCCTGCCAGTCAACAGCCAGCTTTCAGCCTGTGTGGGTGCTCTAGGGAGCAGAAGGCAGACAGCCACTTGAGATGTGGGCTGACAGGAGCCACCACAGCCCCTGAAGACCGCTTCTGCTAAGACAGCCCCTACCCTGCCCCGGGCCTCAGGAGTCCTCCAGGAAATGGAAGGGAGTTCCCAAGACCCGCCCTTGACTCTCATGGACCCTACACCCGGACGTCTCTCCCAGATTGAATGGGTTTTCTTTTCTTTTTTCCTTACTTTCTTTTTAAGACAGCAAGAAAACCTAAGTTCAGTCCCAAAACCCACATTAAAAAAAAAAAAAAAAGACAGGAAAGATGGTACACCCCTGGAGAGGTGGAGGCAGGAAGATCTCTGCCAGGCTAGCTCCAAGCCAATGAGAGATTCTGTCTCAAAAATTAATAAAAATGGACTGTACCTGAGAAACTAGTGAAGGTTCTGCACCGCCACAAGCATACAGACATATACACACATATACATACACAAACAAGCATGCAAATATGCACACACATACACACACAAATACACAACAACCAGCTTGAAGACACAAACACATACACAAGCATGCAGACATGCACACACATACGAACACACACACACAAACAAGCATGCAACATGCACACACGCATAAACAAGCATGAAGACATGAACACACAAGCATGCACACACACACACACACACACACACACACACACACACACGCACGCACACACACACACACATGTAAACACACAGACATACTCACAGATTCCATACTCCCCACATCAGTTACTTTTCTTGCATCAGTTACTTTTCTTGCGGCTCTGACAAAACACCTGACCAGAAACAACCTAATGGAGAAAGTGTCCATTTTGGCAGGAAATTTCAGAGATTTCAGTGCAGCATGGTAGAGCAGGAATGTCAACAGGAAAGCCCCACCCACAGCACCGGGAACACGAGTCAGCTGCTTGTCATGATGGATCCAGAAACAGAGAGGCCTAACAGGGAGCAGAGGCCGGCATCACCTTCAAAACCCACAGCTAGTGACGCACCTCTGCCAGCCAGGCCCACCCCCTAAATGCACCACAACCTCCAAAGCAGCTGCCTGGACAGCTGAGGGCGGAGAATTCAAATCATAAGCCTGTGGGGGACACTTCCAATCCAAACTCTGGCATGCCTTTGTTTTGAAGTAGCTTTTGGAAAGGTTGAAGGGACAAGGTCATTATCAGAAATTGGACCCTGCCAGAGCCAGTCCCATAAGACCCAGCTGGCGTTCATCTTTCCCTTCAGTTCATCAACCCAGATTTTCCCTCCCATGGGCTCCGGGAGTTCCTCCTTCCTCCAGCCTTCACCCTCTTCTGCTTCTGAGACCTTCTCACCACCCACCTAGCCTCCTCCGTTTGCATCCTGGGTGCCATCTTTGAAACAAGCCCATTTTCAGCCAGGAACACTCTCTTCCCCGAGGGGAGGATCTTACATCGCTTTGCTTTGATGTGTGTGCAATTTACTTTTCTCCCTATCACAAAACGCCTGAGAAGTAGCAACTAAAGGGAAGGAGGGCTCATGTTGGCTCATGGTTTAAGGAGATACAATCCATCATGGGAAGAGGGTGTGGAGGCAGGAGACTGCCCCTCACATCGCATTTGCAGTCAGAATGCCAACAGTGGAAGGAAGCAGGGTCCGGCTATAAAACCTCAAAGCCCACCCTCTGAGAACTGCTTCCTCCAACAAGACACCACCTCCTAGATGTTCTAGAACCTTCCCAATGGCACCACCAACCAGAACCCGAGCCCCAAGTGTTCAGACACATTAGCCTATGGGAGATGGTTCATATTCAAACCACACTCTGTGCACATCACCTGTCCTAGAACCTTCCATGAACATCAGAGAGAGGAGAGGAGGAGGAAGGAAGGCCTACTCCTACCAGCCACATCTCTCTCACTAATGCTTTGCAGGCCCTGTTCACCAAGGGAATTCCTCAGCAGGCCTGGAGCCACAAGAGGGGCACAGTGCTGACCCCATCATATGCTGGCAGCCACTTCTGTCTGCCCCTGTCTTCTCAGGTGCAGGTGGGCACAAGCTCCAGCAGTGTGGGAATGGGCCCCTTTCCCTCAGAAGCCCAACCTTGAAGCACTCCTGGAAAGATATCAAGGCTTCTGGTGTCTGCCCGTTAGCCCCCAGCTGGTGGGTTTGAAAGCAGCTTTGAGGATCAAAGGTATTCTAGAAGGTTACAAGACTTGAAGATCAAGGAGATTCACCTGTTCATCAAAGGAGCTGAGAGGGCCTTTCCTGGGAGGTTCAGGCCCTGTGGTGGTAACCACAGGGAGCTCTGCTTTAGGATGAATGCCCTACACATGGCCAGGGATCGAGAGAGGCTGCAGGGCCCAGGCCCACACACACTCAGCATGTGCCTGGGAAGCAGCCGAGAGGAACCCAGGAGGAGGACTGGGTGGTGAGGTTGTAAGAAATTGTGTGGCTGTGGAGAAATTCAAAGAAAGACTTCAAGGAGGAAGGGCAGGAAGGGCAGGACAGAGGCAGAGGACAGCCACATCCTTAGAGACAGACAGAAGTGCTGTATGGATAGCGTGTGTAACCAGGCTGTGCCGGCTCCTGTGCAGGGAAGGCTCACCTAGTTCTGAAAAACTGCTGACAGCATGCCACCAAATAACCACAACTCCGTGCATGCATGCATCTTTTTAGATGGTGGTGGAGAGAGACGGGGACTTGAGTCTCTCTCCTTCCCATGGGACACTGGGCTCACAAGAGCAAACCACTTTCAAATATTCCCACTTAACTCCCATGCCACCCAGCCTTTTTCCAGGCCAGAATTCCCTTCTGCGGACATCCTTGGTACATGGGTGTTGGGGAACTCAACCCAAACCATCCTTTGCCTCTTGAATCAGGCCAGGAGTGTTGGCTTCATGGTGATCCAGACATATCTGAATCATAGCATCGTAGGTGTGACTTGACTCCACACGTCTCCCACTGCTCCACAGCAGCCATGCTTGGTTTTCAGGGGTGCCTTCCTCCCTCCCTTCAGAGGCTCAGACAGTAGATGCACGTTAACCAAGAGCCGCAATCTTCGGGTACAGTTTGCTAAATGCGTGGGTATCCACTCTCACCTTGTGATCTAAGGGGGCTGCTGCAGCACCAAGCTGCACAAATATCATCCCATCCGGAAGTAGGAAGAAAAAGGCAATATGCCTCCCCTAGAGCCATCCTCATAAACCCCAGGTAGCAGCAGGATTGGCTGGGGAATGCCCTCCCTGAGGGAAATGCAGCCACATGGGCTGACACTGCTGTGTGTACCTCTGAAACAAGCTCACTTCCCTTCCCCCCACCCTTCATATAAAGGATTGAGGGAATTTCCCAGTCAGCTATAGAGTTCATGAATAGGAAGTGTTCGTTCTGTATAGTCATAGGGCAGGGGAAATTGCTCAATCAGTAACACACTTGCCCTGAAATCATAAAGACCCGACCCCCAAAGCCCACATAAAAAAATCTGGGTGTGGTAGTACCTACTTGCAACCCCAGCTCTGGGGAGGCAAAGGCAGGTAGATCCCTGGGGCTTGCTGGCCAGTCAAGCTAGCCTACTTGGAGAGTTCCAGTCCAGGGTGAGATTTCATTTAAAAAAAAAAAAAAAGTATGAACGTGGGCTGGCAAGATGATTCAGGAGGTAAAGGTGTCTGCTGCCAAGCCTGATGACCAGAGTTCAATCCCCAGGACCCACACAATAGGAGGAGAGAACTATCTCTCACAAGGTATGTTGCCCTCAGACTTGCACATGCAATTCGGGCTCTGGCATTTTACACACACACATACACACACACACACACACACACACACACACACACACATAAAAACTCAAAAGTTTAACATATACCAGCATGCACATGTGTGCACACACAAAGAAAAATCCAAACAAGTCACTAAGCTGTTGACATGAAAGAACTACTTTATCTTTTCTAAAGCATGTCAGATCAGGCTCTAAGCCCCCACCCACTCGCCAAGGGGTAAGACTGGTTTCAGTTGTATCTTGCGGTTCCTTCTTAACCTCTCGCAATGTTTGATGCTCACACTGTCCGAGAAAATGAGGTCCCAAGCCACACTTGGTTTCCCTTCAAAGTAGCACAGCCCCTCCTAGTCTCCACCAGCTAGCCTGCAATCAGAGCTGGCAGGCCTCCTGGAACTCCCAAGGCTTCCCGGGTTCTCTCCTAGATCCTGACAACACCCTCTCCCATTCGGCCCAACAGTGTAAGCAGCTAGCCCAGAGTGTGTGCACAGACCCTTCACTGTCCTTCATTCTCGTCCTGGTCTTCAAAGCAGCAGTCATGGCCATTCCCTCCTCCATCCTCGGCACTTCTAAATATACATGCTGGCAATCTACAACTCATTCCTTTTAGGCAAAATAAAATTACCCTTAGATTTCCCCCAAACAGTGCTATGTAAGTGATCTCTTCAAATAACCAGTTGCTCATTCCCTCCCTGATTCACTACATGAACGTGTCAAGCAAACCAAGCTTGTCCCTCATATTTATGAGTCACAGATGTGGACCAGAAAGATCCTAGGGGATTGAAAGGGCCAGTTTCTAAGACTCTTTGATGGTTAGGGGAAGCGGCTTCCATAGATGGTAGTTCAAACATTTGGAGATAAAAAGCACACGTGGACCTACTCCAAGCCAAATGCCTTGCTCAGTTTCTCTGATTCCTTATAACCAACATGTAATAGGATGCCCAGAATAGTTTAGAAAACCTCTGCACCAAGTTAAAGGAAAATGATAGATTGTTAGCATTTCACCATGAAAAAGTATTCGAGAAATTCAACAGAGTAGGAGACATTTATTTTAATACCTGGTTTCAGAGGCTTCAGTTCATAGTCAGTTGACCCTGCTGTGCCAGGGCCTTGTGGTTGGAATGGCACGTCATACCCAGTTCATAGGAGAGCAAAGCTGATCTCCTTGTGGCAGCCAATACAAAGGGAAGGTCAAGAGGCACTCCCAATATCTCCTTCTGGATCACACCACCAGTGATCTACTGTCCTCCTATGAGGCCCTGCCTCCTGAATGCTCCTCCAACCTTCCAAAGGGACCATCTCAGAGGAACAAGCCCTCAGTGTGGGATCCTCTGTGAGACATTCAAGATGCAGCCACTGCAGAGTCAGGGCTGTCTCTCAGGGGTAAGACTGGAAGCTGAGTCCTCACATGGCTAGCGTTAAGTCTCGAGTACCCATAGTGAAGCTTTCCCATGCACAGCAGCATCTCCACCCTGTTTGTGTCAGGCTTCCCACAGCATCTCACAACGATCCAGGTGAGCCTGTGTCTAACAGTGTGGTCAACTGGAGTACTCCTGGTCACCAGGCCATTTCAGATAAGTGATATTATCGGGTGCTTCCAGGTTGGGAAGATGCCCTGTTTGGTAAAGCACGTGCCTCCAAGCACAAGGACCAAGGTTAAAGCCCCAGAAGCCATGTTTAAAAAGCCAAGTGTGGTGATGCCCACCTGTGATCCCAGTGCTGGGAGGTGGAGACAGGAGGTTCTGGAGTTTATGGCCATCCAGCCTAGCCCAGTCAGCAAGTTTCAACCAGTGAGAAACCCTGTCTCAAAACAACAAGGTGGACAGTGTCCTGAGGAATTATACCTGAGATTGTCCGCTAGCCTGCACACACATACACACACACACACACACACACACACACACACACACACACACTCATCCACACAGAAGCTTCCTCTATACCTCCAGCCTAAAAGAGTCAGCATGTTGTGCAAAGGCAGAGATAGACCCTCACATGCTTGCCATGGTCATGTCTGTTGGATGTTTTTTTGTGTGTGTTCCGCTTGCTGACATTTCACAGGTCCCAAGAAGCAGCAATACTCTGAGTCACAGACAGCTTACTGGAGTCCCCAGTAGACACGGGGCCTGGAGGACATCCACAGATTCGTAATTAGTATCACAGACCTTCCTTTCCCCAGTAGAAGAGTTGGTGCTGACGCTGGTAAGTTTATGTTCAGACCTACAGAGTGGAAGTCAGCCGTGTGCACTGGGAAGCCAGGCTGGCTCACATACTGCTTAAAACTAATGATGTTCCCTTTAAAACATTTGGAAGTTTCAAGTTCAAATGTGAATGAGTTCACAAAGTCATAATATGTGCTTTTCTGAACACACGACTGAAGTTTAATTCATTGGTTTTCACTACGCATTTCTTCCCACTAAACAAAAGCATGCCTCATTTATTTCTTCTAAATGGAGAATAAAATCAAACATCCCTTTAAAAGTCTTGACTCCTGAGGAAGTAGGAGGGGTCATACCAGTCCATCAACACATGGACCCTTCCCAGGTGGGACATGTGTTTACCTGGGAGGCCCCTGGTTCCCTCTTTCTCCAGAAGACCTTCAGCCAAGTCTTTATTGATAGCCATGCAGAGAGAAAACCCTAGAAGGTCAGAGTGACCGTCTTTTCTATTCCTCAAGGGTTGTATCGTTCTTCTTGGCTCTGAAGAAGGGAAGCAGAAACTCTACAGTCAGGGAGGGACTGTTTTGAACCAGTCACAAATGTCCCTGGGAGTCTTCAAGGACCATGCTGGAGGCAGCAACATGCTCCCAGTATGTTCAGGGTGGTGGAAATATGTTTCATGCTCATTCACCAGGGCCATTTCTTTACATCCCAAAATGCATGCTCCTATCAGTGTTTACACACAGAGCGAATGTTCTGGTCTGAGTTCCTTTATGGGGGTATTCCCTGGCTGTGACTGGGACTCAATCTACCAGTCAGTGAAGGGTGTGGGTATACACACATGTAACACACACACACACACACACACACACACACACACGTATGTGTGAGAATTAAGGGATGACATTAATGTGATTCTCCTCCCTAGAGCACCCAGGAGCCCTGGTAAACCCAGATTTTCTATGTGGCTCTCAATTGTCAGCCCCCCAGTATTCTTTTAGAAGCTTGTCACTGTATGTCACTGTAATGTCACCATAAACTTTATTTTTATTTTTATTTTATAATTAATTTAATGTTACATATCAGCCACGGATTCCCCTGTCCTCCCTCCTTCCACCCCCCAGTCTTCCCTCCAATCCATCCCCCTATTCCCACCTCCTCCAAGGCAAGGACTCCCCTGGGGATTCAGCTCAGCCTGGTAGACTCAGCTGAGGCAGGTCCAGTCCCCTCCTCCCTTCACCAAGGCTGAGCAAAGTGTCTCATCACAGGCCCTAAGTTCCAGAAAGCTAGCTCATGCACTAAGCACAGGTCCTGGTTCCACTGCCTGGGGGCCTCCTAAATAGTTCAAGCTAATCAACTGTCTCACTTATCCAGAGGGCCTGATCCAGTTCCATGGGGGCTCCTCAGCTATTGGTTCACAGTTCATGTGTTTCCACTAGTTTGACTATTTGTCGCTGTGCTTTTTCCAATCATGGTCTCAATATCTCTTACTCATACGATGCCTCCTCTTTCGCGCCAGTTGGACTCCTAGAGCTCCACCTGGGGCTTGGCCGTGGATCTCTGCCTCTGCTTCCATCAGTTACTGGATGAGAGTTCTATCATGACAGTTAGCCCTCAAGACCCAGCTATTCCACTCTTGGGCATATACCCAAGGAATGCTCAATCATACCACAAGAATACATGCTCAACAATGTTCATAGCAGCATTGTTTGTAATAGCCAGAACCTGGAAACAACCTAGATGACCTTCAACTGAAGAATAGATAAATAAAATGTGGTACATATACACAATGGAGTACTACTCAGCAGAGAAAAACAATGACAGCATGAGGTTTGCAGGCAAATGGATAGAACTAGAAAAAATCATCCTGAGTGAAGTAACCCAGACTCAGAAAGACAAACATGGTATGTACTCACTCATAAGTGGATACTAGATGTAAAGCAAAGGATAATCAGACTACAACTCACAACTCCAGGGAGGCTACCTAGTAAAGAGGACCCTAAGAAAGACACGGGGATCACCCAATGACAGAGAAATGGATGAGATCTACATGAACAAAGTGGGAGTGAGGAGGGGTGGTAATGGAAGACAAAGGTCGGGGGAAAGAGAGCTTAGGGGAGCGGGAGGTCCCAACTGGATCAGGAACAGAGTGGGAGAACAAGGAAAGAGATACCATGATAAATGAAGATCTCATGGGAATAGGAAGAAGAAGAGTGCTAGAGAGGTCCCCAGGAATCCACAAAGATGACTCCACAATAGACTGCTGGCAATGGTCGAGAGACAGCCCGAGCTGACCTACTCTGGTGATCCGATGACCGGTCACCGTAAACTTTTAAACTCACAGTGGTCCACAGGAGTTAGACAGTAAGGTCTGTGGACAGCTCATGCCTTCAATTCAGGAGCCTGACAGCAACCCTGACCTCACTCAAAGCCCTAGCAAGGTGCTAGAAACAGGATTGGCCACAGACACTCTAATCTCAAAGCCAAAAAGATCAGAAACTGCTGAGTGTGAACGCAGATGCTAATTTCCAGGGGCAGGTAAAATTGGGCAGCTCACCCAGAGCCTACCCCTTGGTGCTTGAGGTGATATCGGTCGTCATCCCCCCCACCCCACCCCCATCCCCCCCGCACCGCCGTCTCCTCAAGATCCCTAGATACCCCTGGTTGCCATTCCCTGAAACTCTCCCAGGAAGGAGACCTTTCCCTGTGACCACTGGTAAAGCTGCCTTCTCCCTATTCTATGAGAAATGGGAGCATCCCTGAACTTGGCCTCCTAGAGTGCAGACCCAGCATGCCCTGCTCCTCCTGGCTCAGATCCTGGGAGTGATCCCCGAGCCTCTGCATAACACTGTCACTGCCAGATGCCAAAGTTCCACCTAGGAGAGTTTGCAAGCCTTCCAGGGTCAAGACATCCTCTCAGTAATGTCTATGCAAAGGTCACCAGGTGAGGAGGGTCTGATGAGTGGGTGGGAACCAGAGCACAAGAGCCAACATGGGTGCTGAGTGGACCCAAAGGCGGGATGAAAGAGGCCCAGAGAGGAGAATGAATCATACCACCTGGAAAAGGGACAAAAGAAGGTGGTGATAAGGTCTCTGAGGTCCATGGGACCCTGGGCTAATAGGAAATGGTCAAGAAAATAAGTGACTGATGTGGCATCATGGACAGAAATTGAAACAGCCCTGTGTAAGAGAGCATTGAGAACTAAGGAGTGGGAAGAGAAAGGTAAAGACAGACGGTGATATGGCAGGTGTACCCAACAGATAGAACCAGGCATGCATCCCAGAAGACCAGCAGAAACCCAACAGACAGAACCAGGCATGCATCCCAGAAGGCCAGCAGAAACCCAACAGACAGAACCAGGCATGCATCCCAGAAGGCCAGCAGAAATGGTGCATGCAAAACCACTTGGCTACAACAACTTGATGGGATTTACTCACTTATGAGAGTCCCACCGAATCACGCACTGACTAGAGCACACACACACACACACACACACACACACACACACACACACACGAAAGCAACCTGTCTCTCCAGAGTCATCATGTCACCCCTCATTCTGGCATCTGTCCACCTTGATGCTCAGAGCACTAGATCTTCTTGTACATTTTTCCATGTCTCATTTCTCTCTCTCTTGTCAATCAGGAGGCTAGGACTCCATGAGTAGTGATTGGCCGAGAGTCCTTATTCCCTCATGTTAATGTGGTTTTGCTGTTTCCTTCTTTTTAAAAGATAGGTAGTTTGTTTAAATTCCCCTTTATGGTCTTTCTTCCACCAACCTTTTGCCCCAAGCTCCATGAATCAAAGAGGTGGCTGCATACAGTCATGCATGACTACTGCTTCTGTTACTGAAGATGACAATATTTCCTTCCTCCAGCCCCACTCTTCACCCCTAGATTGGTCTTAATGTGGAAGTCTGAAAAGTCATCTCAAAGGTGCGACAGGAAATAAAGATAGCAGCTTCTGAACCTTCTAATGGGAGGAGGTAGTGGGTACACACCCTACTTCCTGGAGGAACCCCAAGGGTTTGCTGAGCCCCTCAGGCCTGGAGTCTTGCCAGCAGGAGGGAGGCTTGACTGCAGAGTCCCACCTGTTATGCTTTTAACCGAGTCATGAACTTCCCAGAGTCACACCCTGCACTGGACCACTGTGTATTTTCCTGTAGTTTCCGTGTGTCTTTCACTTTCTATAAGTGTGCTTGTGTGCATGTGGAGGCCGGAGACCAAACTTCGCTGTCATTCCTCAAGTACTCTACACCTCATCTTTCATACAGGGTGTCTCCCTGGACCTGGAGCTCAAGCCCCAGAGATCCTTGTGTCTCAGCATTGGGATTACAAGCACGCCAGCATGCCCAGCTTTTTGTATAGTTCTAAGAAACAGACTCGGGTTCTCCTGTTTGCAAGGCAAATACTTCACCCACTAAACTATCATCAAACTGCATCATTCATTTTCAGACAGCCCCAAGAGTACACAAACCCACACTCATGTTCCTCATATAAAATGCCCTGGGATCCACTTAGAGCCTCCACACACCCTCCACAGCTGTTAAACTACCTCTGCATCACTTGTAGTACCCACAACAGTGGGGATGCTGCGGAAACAGCTGTTGTCTCTATTGTTTAGGGCACAAGGACAGAAGCAATGGTTTCCTGATAGATTTGACCTGTGGCCAGTGGGATCCAGGGAAGCAAAACCTGCAGATTTGCAGAGATGTGTAGAAATATACATGGACGGATGCAGACTCAGTGTCATGCTGCCTCTGGACTAGAACACAGCCACTCGGCTCTGATGCCCTGTCTCCTGCCTTTCTTGCCTGCTTTCTAAGCAGCCAGTACCTCAGGCCCTGTCCTAAGAGGACAGCCACCAACACTGTGAGCTGCTATAAGCCAGAGGCCACCAGAGACACGGCTGCCTGGGAGAGGCAGTCAGGGAGGTAGGTTCACAGTCCATTCTGTATTACCATAGCTTGGAACAGAGTCTCCGGAAGGCTGGCATGTTAACCGCTTGGTCCGGTGCCCTGTAAGCAGGGCCGTCTTTAGGAGATGGGGTTTAGTGAGAAACCTTGAGATCCTGGGGCAATGCTTTTGGAGAGGGTGCTGAGACTGTAGGTTCTTCCTGGTTTTGCTTCCTGGCCAGGAGATGAGTCATTCTGCTCCAGCCCACACTTCCACCATGACACCATGTTTTCCCATTGGCCCAAAGCAATAGTGCCAGTCAATCACAGACTGACCTTGAAACCGTGAGCCAAAAGCAACCTCTTTTCTTTATAAGGTGATCATTTTGGATATTTGTCATAGTGAGGGAAAGCTGGCTGACACAGCTATGTTCTCAAAATAGGATCACAAAGTTAGGTGTGGTTTGCAGAAAGTCGTGGCTGTGGATCAATTTCTAATGGCTAGAAACCATTGCCAGGCATCAGTGATGTGGACAGTGTCACAGTGGGAACACTTGGGGAAGGTGCCTCCTGCAAAGCATCTGCCTCCACACCCCAGAAGCCCTTCTTGATGCAGAATTCAGAGTTCAAGAAAGGAATGGAAGTCACTGTACTGAGAGGATCTCTTTTAAAAGCATAAGGAAAATCTAGCATGATGGTGCACACCTACAATCCCAGCACCCAGGAGGTGAAGGCGGGAGAGTCGTAAGTTCAAAGCCAGTCTAGGCACATAGAGAGACCCTCTCAGACACCTGAAAGGAAAGAAAGTGGACAGGAACAGCCAGAAGAAAACCCTTACCTTTCAACCTATCCACGGAGGGGCTGACTCTAGTTTTAATGTGTGTGTGTTTGTTTGTTTGGACAGTATCTAATCTGGCCCAAGCTGGTCTCATGTGTGCCACACAGCCTGGCACTCCTGTCTTTACCAACTGGTTTGTATGTGAATGTCACGCAGAAACTTCTCCCACCCATGAGCCTCAGTAGGTCCCACTCTCCCCCTCCCCCTCTTCCTCCTGTTTCCCCCTTCCTCCTCCTCCTCCTCTTTTCCTCCCCCTTCTCTCTCTCTCTTTCCCCCCTCCCTCCTCCTCCTTGCATCCAGTCTGGGCAGTCTCACATACTCCCTCCAGAGGCCCATCCTTGCTCCTTTAAATCAGGTTCCTGGACTTTCCCCCTTCCCACTGGTCCCTCTGGTGCTGAAGGATGCTCCAGACTTCTCTAAGATCTCTCAGCCTTTGAGTAACACAATCTGCACATTGGCAGCCCCCAGAGGCCCAGCTTCTGCCCTGATTTCTCCTGTGCTCAGCTCCTTTGCTCAGCTGACATGACATCCTGACTGTCAACCTTCAGAGGAGACCCTCAATAAGCTGCATTGTGAGAGCCACAGCCCTGTCACCCCCTTTCCTTGTCCCCCTTCTCTCTACTCTCCCTTTTCCCCAATAATTCCCCATTAAACCAGAGATCAGAGGAAAGATACATGAATGAATGAATGGTGTGTGTGTGTGTGTGTGTGTGTGTGTGTGTGTGTGTGATGCATGTGCACATTTTCATGTCTGTGCATGTGTATGTGTGCCAGAAGGAAACATGTGTATGCACACACGTGTGGAAGCCAAAGGTCAACATCAAATGCCTTCCTTTATGTCTCTGTTTGGAGACAAGCTCTCTCACTGAACCTTGAACTCACCAATTCAACAAGTCATGGGCAGCTTTCAGTCTCTTTCCCCAATGCTCCTGCTTCTTCTTTACCTTAAACACAACCTATGCTTCTTGTAATGGCTTGTGAGAGCCCATGTGTTAGGCCTGCTTCTCACCCCCGCAGCCTGCCCTAGTACCCTAATCCAGACTCTCTCCACTTGGCATTCCTCGGTCTTATTGTGTGTCTTTTCCTGGGGATGTATAAACAAATGTCCACTCACTCCAGATAGGCCACCAACAACAGCCCAATGAACCAGTCCACCAAAGTCTAACCTGATGATCCAGTGAGTTTATGGGGGTTTCTTACAGGAGTTTGAGTGATTCAGAGGCAGCTGTATCACTGAGCAGCCCACCCTAGCATCCAGCATCGGTGATGACTTGGGAAAGCCACATCCCTGGAACTGTCTGCACACTTGCAGGCACTTGGCTATCTGGGGAGTCTCTTTTCCCAGAAGTTGTTACTGATTATGTGATCTTGGCAGGAACTTTGTGAATCTTGTAATTTTCAAGAGCTTCCTGTGCTTTCTAAGTTTTCTTTAGTTACTGAGTCTTTAGGAGCCTTCCTCCTCCTCCTAGGAGAGAAATTAGGTACGTAACAGGTCATCCCAGACATCAAGACTTTCTTAGCCCAGAATACTCTTTGTGCTTCCATGGCCTGACACCTCAGCAGCCCCTTCTCAGACTGGCCCTGCAGATCCACCAGCCTCAGCCTGGCCCCACCCTTCCTGTCCTTGTGGAGAGTCTGGCTCTTGTACCCTTCCCATCTCAATCCTTATTAAGTCACACTTTTTTCCTTGTGTTATAATTGCTATACACATTATTTCAAGAGATTCTCAGGCCCACATGACACCCATCTGTTTATGAAGTGACCGCCATGCCCCCAATGTTTGTGCCTGTGCATTTAGTAGCTGCTCAGCATTCATGGGGTGAATGAATAGGACGGAGGTCTTATGGATGCATGTTGATGATAAATGAAAACAGGGAAATGGGCCTCCTGGTTAGAAATGAATTTTTCATTGACCAGGTAGTAGTCTGGTCCTTGACCCTCACTGCTTAGGAGAGTTACCTGAGACTAAGAACCAGAAGTTTGTAACCTCAGCTACTGAGAGCAAAATGAGGAAGAAAATGGCCCTCACAGGTGAGTTTTCTAGCAGCCTCGGTTCCATACTGTTGTGGAATGCTGTCCTCTGGACATAGCATGGCTGTTACCATCTTAACCAGAACAGCTGTGAGTACCCACAGGTAACCCTCATGAGATCAGACCTGTTGATAATCCCTAAGGTCAGGGGAATGGAGCAGGTGATATGATTCAACCGTGGGATCCCAGCCGCTCACTTCTGCACTCTCCTTCCAGCTATGTGAAATTCTAACCCAACTGCGCCGCATAGTTTGGGAAGGTGCCAGAGGGTGTAGAGGTAAAGGCTTAACTGAAAGAGGGCTCCATCTCAGCAGCTATGAGGAAGTCATTGTCCATGCTGGGGGATGTTTGGAGGTCATCACATTCCTGTAAATAACCCCTCACCCATGCTCTTAGACCTCAGTAAGCCCAGTGGTTCACCAAGCTGGGTATAGAGGGAGTCGTTCCTTGATCTGCCCTATCTGGAGTAAATAAATATTTGTCCAAGTGTTCATAGGAAATGTTACCACAGTACACATCTAGAATGTCAAGGCAGGAAGCATAGCACCTGCTTCTTGCATTGTCAAAATTCACAGACCTTACATGTCTTAGATGATGTACCAAAAGGTTGACCTCGAACCTAAGCACATACCTTAGTCATTGTAGTTGACAAGTGTCCATACACCAAAGCCCCAGTCCAGAAAGAAGTGAGATGCACCCTTCTTGAAGCTTTCTTTCCCACAAAACAAATGTTTCCCCTATGTAAGACTTCCATTCAAAGAGCCACTTGTGGTCATTCCGTAAAACTTAGAAAGGAAACAAAAGTCTGTGAAATGCATTTAGACCAGCTGTTGGCCAAGATCAAGCCATGTGGTCTCTGGCTGATATTCCTCCACACCTCTATATTCTCAGCCACGGGGGTTTGGGGCACTTAGAACAAAAATAAAAATGTGCTTGTACAGTTCTGTGATGAAACTAGACAGATGTGTAAGGCATCTTGCAGGAAGACCTGGGCATACCTTCACAACAGCTTCTCCAAACTAAGAGTTCAGCTCAGCCAGCAGAGGACCCAGGGGACAAATGTCCATACACATATTGTTTGGTTTATTGCCTGCTGGAAAAGATCTGGGAGAGAGTGGCTCCCCAGCTCTATAGAGAGAGGTTGAGTGAGAATATGGGACAAACTGTCTTTGAAAATTTCTGTGAGCCCTGGAGCCACTGTCACCAAGGAAACATGTTTGAATTAAAAAATAAGAGAGGCAGCTGGGGAGTGATGGTGGTGGTGCATGCCTTTAATCCCAGCACTCAGGAGGCAGAAGCAGGTAGATTTCTGAGTTCGAGGCCAGCCTGGTCTACAAAGGGAGTTCCAGGGCAGACAGGACTGTTTGTTACACAGAGAAATCCTGTCTGGAAAAACAACAACAACAAAAAGAGGCATTGAACGTCTGGGAAAGTGGCTGTGTCAGTAAAACACTTGCTGTGCAAGTATGAAGACCAGAACTCATGTCCCTAGGACCCACATAAGAGCAGGAGCAGCAGCATAGGCACCGTGACACCAGTGCTGGGGAAATGGAGCCGCGGGCCCCTGAAGCTCACTGGTGTGGCTGAATCTGTGAGCACCAGGTACACTGAGAGACCCTGTGGAGAGTCAGCAAGGTGACTCAGTAGATAAAAGTCTGATGACCTGAGTTCAGTCTCCAGAACCTACATGGTAGAAGGAGAAAACTAAAATCCCATGTGTATCCTGCTACACACACACACACACACACACACACACACACACACGCGTGCGCACATGCACACGCACACACACACGCACACACACCCCTGTGCCAGCCAGAGCTACACCAGCAGAGGGGCCCCAGCACCTGAATATTTGCTGCTTCAGACACTGGGCAGAGGCAGAGGCTGGGACCCATGGGAAGTCTCCGATAGAGATACTGATGAATAGATATAGGGCTAGTGGAAAGAAAGGCAGACTCAGTCTGAACACAGACACCAAAGTCACTAGTGAAGGTCACTTCAGAGATCTTAATTAGAGAACAAAGTCAAACACTGTGGGGCCCTTACAATTCTGCAGACATTGGAGCCCCAATTATCTTGTTTTGTAAGCCTGAAGAAAACTGGATTAGAAAGAAATGGAACACATTAATCTGGGTCTAGCATCAACCAAAATCAACACATACTACAAGATTTCCCAACTCTGGACCACCCATCAGCCCCAGGGCCTGCCTTTCTGATAACAGTGAGAAAGAGTGACTGTCACCACCTGCCCCCAGTGTCTACCCCTTCACACAGCCCTCCGGTCACTCAAGCACGTCTCTTGCTTTTGAACCCACAGCAACGCCCAGATCATTCCTCACACCTTAGACTGAGGCCCAGAAGACCTCCCAGCCATCTCAAACCATCACCCCATTTCTCCAGAAACATGCTAGCTCTTTAGATTCAGTGCATATGCTAGCTAGTTTTTATGTCAGCTTGATATAGCTAGAGTCATTTAGAAGAAGGTACCTCAGTTGAAAATGTGCCCCCACCAGATGGTCTATGGGTAAGCCTAGGGTGCATTTCCTTAATTGATGGTTGATATGGGAGGACCCAGCTCAGTGTAGGTGGTGCCAACCCTGGCCTGGTGTTCCTGCATGCCATAAGAAAGCAGGCTGAGCAAGTCATGGGGAGCAAACCAGTAAGCAGCACCCCTCCATGGCCTCTGCTTCAGTTCCTGCCTCCAAGTTCCTGGCCTGATTGAATTTCTGTCCCGTCCTCCCTTAGTAATGAACTGTTACCTAGAAGTATATGTGAAAAAAACCCTTTCCTTCCCAACTTGCTTTTGTGTTTTATCACAGCAATAGAAACCCTGAATACAGAAATAAGTACCAGGGAGTGGACTATTGCTGTGACAGGCCTGACCATGTGTTTTGGGGAGGATTGTGGTCATATAATACCTGCCATGCTAAGGAAGCAATATGATCTTGTTCACTGAGCAGTTCCAGAGAAACGGAAGTGTTTATGGTACTTGTCCAGGGATGCCCAGACAGAGATTGGCTCCTGCGGAAGTGGGAGCAAGGCAGACAGCTCTCGGTCCCTCTCTGAGCATCATGATAGCCTTCACTGCAGAGTGTGAGAATAATAACTGAGTTGCTGCTGTGTAAACAGGGTGTCTTGTCCTATTTGGCCCATGATTTGCTCTCATTACTGAGCCATCTTTGGCCACCTGGACACCCAGTGAAGTAAGGAAGATGAGAAGGATGAGTGGTGACTATTAGCACAACAAAGGCACATGCCCCAGAGAGGCTGTGAAGGGGAAGTGTACAGAACCAAGAATTTAGGGGGGTTTGCAAGTGTGTGTGTGTGTGTGTGTGTGTGTGTGTGTGTGTGTGTGTGTGAAGCCAGAGGTCAGTCTTACATGTTATCCTTAGGTATGCTATCCACTCCCCTTGAGACAGGATTTTTCATTAGCCTGTGTTTCTCCTGGCTGGCCTGTCTCTCTGGGATTACGAGTGCACACCACTGTACACTGCACCAAGGTTTATTGTTTTCGCATGGATTCTCAGCATCCAATTGAGGTTCTCATGCTTGCAAAGCAAGTACTTTATCCCCATCCTCAGTCCAAGAATTTGGGTTTTCATTGAGGACAGGCATCAGCCATTCCAAATGGAAATTGCCAGAATCTTTCAATAGCACACTGGAGCTCAGGACAATGCCAAAAACATCCTAATGGGGCCTCTGGTCTCATGTAGCTGGTGGGAGTGTCGTCCATGTGAAGCGAGCTCCTTCAGATCGGAGCTGGAGAACAGGACTGTGCCCGGGGTCCTCCGCAGGTCTGTTCCCACTGAAGAAGGTTGAAGCTTGACTTGTAATTGTCGTCACTTTACTCAGTGACAACTGCGCTCCTGTTACCATTATCTCCGTCTAAGCGAGGCTTTCTACTGCTGTGGTTAAACACCATGACCAAAAGCAATACAGGAAGAAAACGGTTGATTTCCCCTTCCAGCTTATCACTGAGGGAAGCCAGGCTAAGGACTTGGAGGCAGGAACTGAAGCAGAAGCCATGGAGAAATGCTGCTTACTGGCTTGCTCCTCATGGCTGGCTCGGCCTGCTTTCTTATCCACCTTAGGAACACCTGCCCAGGAGTGGCACCACCCACAATGGTGTTGACCCACCCACATCAACCACTAATCAAGAAAATGTCCCACAGGCCAAGCTGGTGGACATTTTCTCAACTGATGTTCTTTTTTACCAAAAGACTCTAACCTATGTCAAGCTGACATAAAAACTACCAGCAACCTTCATTCTTTCTGCTTCTTTTTGTTCATTTTTTCCGTATTTACCTTTTTGGGTAGATTCCCAGCTTTCTGTGGGCAGCACCCCGCCATGGTGCTTCAGGCAGGGTCAAGATGGGAAGATGGCTCAGTTGGCACGGTGCCTGCCTTGCAAGCAAGACCTGAGTTCGCCCAGAACCTATTTTCAAAAAAAATAGAAAAAGGTTTTAATATAGCGAACTTGAGGCCATTTTGTGAAGACCGTGGTGAGCCTGGGAGAGGGTGGGTCTCCTGGTTTGGATCCGCTACGTTGTCCTGAACTAAACCAGGTACATTCTACTGAAGAGCTACTTGGATGGAATGCCTCACTGTTTCCTATGAATGTCCTACCCAAATGACATCTGTCCTTCAAACCCTTGGCACATCACAAGAGAATGCTTCCCAGCATCTGTAACAGTCAGAGGGAGCCATGTGAATGTACAGAGAAGTGGAGTGGAGGCATTTCGTGACCCTGGAGAACACAGCAGCCCCACTCCAACACAGCCAGCCTTCTGTAGGCAGTAAGCTAACAGGGCAGACCACAGAGTTCCAGGGGTGCCACAGTGACCCTGATCAACACCTGTGAGGTTCCCCCAAACTCTGAGTTGATTGGTCAAGGCACCAGGAGAAGAGAAGAGAAAATAAGATTTCCTGAGTGAGGGGCAGACGTGGAAACTGAATAGTTCCATGCTGCAGGTGTGGGCCCACTGTGCAAAGGACACTGTTGAAGACGTTCAGGACGTGGAAACTGAATAGCTCCATGCTGCAGGTGTGGGCCCACTGTGCAAAGGACACTGTTGAAGACATTCAAATCACACGCCCAATTCTTGCAGCTGATCCAGCGGCCAAAGAACCAGGTTCAGTGCAGGAATACTCACCTCCACTGATCTCAGGGACAAGAAAGGGGGACATTTTTAGCATGGAGCAAGTGCTTAGGACTCTGAAAGGACTGTCCAGCTCTGTGCTTACTTCACTGTGTGGGACAAGATGGGATGCAGACCGCAGACAGGGCCCGGGATCACCGGTCTGTCTGTCTATCTGGGCCTGCTCCAAGACTCTGTCCCCATGGAACCCAGCTCAAGGAAGGTGTGGAGCTAAGCTTGTTGATGTTGGCAAAACTCCACCAAGCAGCAACACTCACTGTCCTCACCTCACCTCAGCCCAGCCCTCCTGACATTTAGACTATAGATTTGTCTGAAATCACACACGTGCATGAATGCATACGCACGCACGCACGCACGCACGCACGCACTGATCTGGTGCAGCCAGAAGGAAGGCATAGTGAAGCAGCCACTTTTGCATATGGTCCCAACCAATCCACGTAACTCTGATCTATAGAAAGCACTTTCCAGGACAGAAAAGATGACACCCAGAAAGGACACATCAGAACATCCCGTGTCCTGAGGAATTCTGGCTCCACAGCTGAGGTGACTGTACGAGCTTACAGTTGAAAGTGGATCCTCGCCAGCCCCCCAGCAGCGCAATGTAACCCCACGAAGAAGGTGCATTCATGGGGCTCTTCAGCATTGCCTCCCCTCCCCCGACAAATGCTGCTGCTGCCAACTGAATCTCTGCATAAGGAAATGCCAGAGAGCAGTGAAACCAACAGGAATCAGACCTGTCTTTACAAATGTCCTGGCCCGCTGTGGATAAGGCATCATAATTTCCGGGGTCACTTCCACCCACACTTTTCTCACTCTCTGTGAAGGAAGTCCTAAAGCAGCAATGCCTTTAGCAGAAAACACACACACACACACACACACACACACACACACACACACACACACACACACACACAGAGGGAGAGAGATTAATTTTAGCTCTGTGGAGTTTTCATTGAGGCTTTAAAATAAAACAAATTAATCATAACTTTAAATTCTACGTGCAACATGATTCTTTTAAATTGATAGTCATAAATCAATCAAAGCCAAAGCTAAGAAACCACCTCTCCATTCTACCTTTTGACTCCAAAAGTACAGAGCGCCAGGGCCTTGAGGGAGCCCCTGGGAGCACACGTCTGAGTAGGGGTAGCCAAGTCTGCAGCTTCCAAATGTCATGTGATAGCTGTCATAAGCGCCCCCTCTGTTCGGGCTTCCTCTCCCTCTCTCTCAGATACTGTGCTCTTCCAGGGGACCCTGCTGTGGGATTCCCGTTGCCTCAGAAGCCTCCCTCAGAAGCACTGCAGGTTGGAGAGCCCCTGAGAGTCCCACAATGCTCTGGTCTCCTTACAAGGATCCTCACCTCACACTTAATTTCAAGCTGTGTGTCCACACATGGCCTCACTGGGTAGCCAACATTTGACCCACTAAGAGACCATTTGTCCCTTGACCTTGAATCTAGACAGTACGTACAAGGATAGTATAGCAAAAGGGGTGGCCATGGGATTGTCGCAGTGTAGTTTCTTCCAGATGTCTGAGGAGCCCAGGGAAACCCGCTGCCATATTGTGAGGAAGCTCAAGTAGCAGATGGATGCCGAAAGACTGTGAGTGGCCGCACTCAGATGTCCCAGCCCAGGCCCCAGACACAGTATCCAAAGAGGAGCTGCCCCCCTGTGTGGTCTCCAAGTTTCTGGTCCACAGGACTTGTGAGCTTACTTGTGTCTCACACTAAGTACCAGGAAGCTCACCACCACCCCAAACTGCCAACAACTGGTGTCCACAGCAGGAACACAGCATCCTCAGGTTTGGCCAGAGGTTTTGCAGTAGCAATAGGCCTTGGGTCCCAGGCCTGCCTGCCTTGGTCTTGCAGCAACCTTGAGAGAATTTGTAGGGAAGTTCAGGCATGAACCAGGCAGTAGCAATGCCAATCACTCGAGGTGGTTCCTGAGTGCTATGCTAAGGCATGATGGAAATGTGTTGTACCCAAAGAGCTAAGGACTCTCTCCACGCAGGTGATGGAATGTAGGAAGCCCGGAAGCTAGCAGGCCAGAGTCGAGTCACCAGCTCCCTGGAGTGGAAGTTGGATCCTGCCTAGCTCTCCAGCACCAGTGTGACCCTCCAGCTGGCTCTAGCATCACTGTACCCTTCCAGCTCAGAACTCACCCAGGGTCCTAAAGCTCTGCCTTCAGCTTCAACTGCCTGTATGTTCGTATGGTCTGGAGAATGGTCTACAAGAGCCAGAACTTGGGGTTTGAATGAGTAAATTTATTAGATATTTAGCAAGCCAAAGCAAAAGAATAAGTAGCAGACAGATAGGTACATAGACAGACAGATAGATAGATAGATAGATAGATAGATAGATAGATAGATAGATAGATAAGTAGATAGATGGATAGACAGATGGTTGATAGGTAGGTAGATAGATAGATAGATAGATAGATAGATAGATAGATGATAGGTAGATAGACGGATAGACAAATAGATGATAAATAGATAGATAGATAGATAGATAGACAGATAGATAGATAGACAGATAGATAGACAGATAGACAGATAAATGATATACACATGATTGATAGAGAGGTAGATGATAGACAGATAGATGATAGATAGATAGATAGATAGATAGACAGATGATAGATAGATAGATAGATAGATAGATAGATAGATAGATAGATAGATAGACAGATGATACAGGTCGAACACCTCCAAATCAGGTGCTAAAAACACCCAGCAGAAATAAAGTAGGGAAGCCCACCGTAGGCGGCCGGGTGAAGTCCCCAGTAAAAGGGTCCCAGGCAGTGGAGTGTCCCCCTAGATGAGGCTTCAGTAAAAGAACAAACAGTAACAGACAGAGATGACGTCATTCAAGCAGGCAGTCACAGCTTTCCGCAGAAACTGGCTGGGGAAGCTGAAGCAGTGAGACGGCATTTCTGGTTGAGTTTTCTCTCCGTGGCTGAGCTTCCCACAGCCACACTTCAGTTTCTTTCTCAGACACTTTTATATCACGTGCTACAGTAGTAGCCTCTGTTGGAAATGGTTTACCTTTTGACTGGTTTTAAAGACACGATGTTTTTACTCTTGGGTGGCTTTGCTGTTCTTTCCTCCCTGTCACAGAGTTGGGGGAGCATCTCACCCCCAGATAGGAGGTCTAGGAGGACACTCTGAGACAAATGTGCTTGGGTCTGAGATAAGGATGGCAGGGGTGGGGAGAGGGTGACCATATTTTCAGAGCCAGTTTTTCAATGAGTTCAAACAACACAAAACAACTTACCAATATGAAGTACATTACACCAGGGGTCCAGCAGCCCAGCTGTGCGGGGAGCAGCTGCAGTCAACCAGGGCTAATAATGGAGTTGCTGTGGAGGCCCAATCTCACTTGACTCCATAAGCCACATCTGGTGCCCACCCTACTTCGGGAGACCTCCCTCAACAGCAGCTGCTTGACAACTGGGCTTCAGCCACCTTCACCACACAGATGGCCGAATGACAGGTGCCATGCAGGCTCCTGTCCCAGACTGCCAGAGCAGAGCTGGCCTGTGGCTCAGCATTCCACGGACTCTGGAGCCACTCAGATAGATGGCACCGTCCAGTCCGGCCTGCCTCCACCTCCATCCCCACCCCCAGCCTTGTCCTTAGCATGCAAGCCAACAGGCCACCAGGGACATCGGCTAGGAGATGAAGCCTGACTACCTGGCCTTGACTCCTGTGTGGCCTCCAAAAGGGAAACCATGTGAGTTTCAGTCTACTTGTATATAGGCTGCTCAGACCTACTGCTGTAAGAGTGAAGGATGGCTTGAACAGATTTCCACCAAGGCCCAGTGAACAATAGTGAGTGCATGACCACAGTGTGTGTGTGTGTGTGTGTGTGTGTGTGTGTGTGTGTGTGTGCTTGATTGTGCATGCCCTGTGTATGTGTGCTCACAGGGATGTGTGTGTATGCATGCACACAGGATGTGTTTGTGCACGTGCACATATGCATACATGTCCACATGCCTCTTCCTAACACAAGTGCACACACACACAAACATACTGTGGGCCTACACACTACATATACACACACATACACACACACACACACACACACTGTGGGCCTACACACTACATACACACACACACACACACACACACACACACACATACTGTGGGCCTACACACTCTATACACACATACTCACACACACACACACACTGTGGGCCTACACACTCCATACACACACACACACTGTGAGCCTACACACTCCATACACACACACACACACACACACACACACACACACACTGTGGGTATACACACACATATATACACACACTGTGGGCGTACAACACACACCCTGTGAATACTCTCTCGCACACACTCCCTACACGCATGCACACACACACACACACACACACACACACACACACACACATTTTCTCAAACAGGCCAGGACTTTGGAGGAGGTTCTACCCACTTGTCAAGAACTGTTTGCTTTGGCCAATCCTGTCACTGTCAGTCTTTTACTTTCCACGTGAACACAGCCGTGTGCCCCAAACAAAGCTGACAATGTTTCTCTCATCCTCCTCCCTTCTTCCACTGCCCACACCGGGTTAACCTTCCAGACCCTCTCTGAGCCCCTTTGGGCTTCTGTCCTGGATCAGCACAGACTTTGAACACTAAGTTATCTGGCAAGAACAAGGCCACTATTTCAGCCCCCACACACACTGGAGAGCAAGAAGAAATTCCCAGGAAGCCACCCTGGAAGCAGTCCAGGAACACCATTCCCTGCTAATTCCAGGACAGTTCAGCATGCAGTGTCAGACCCAGATATCTCTTTACCACAGGCTACCCCCACATGGTGTTCAAGGGGTGATGCCGGCAGGTCATGGCCCCGGCTCAGACAACCCAGCACTATTAAGAACAGTGCCCAAAGGAAGAGGCAGGCCAGAGGCCTGCGACATGTACACAGAACACCAGAGACACAGTGTGTCTTCCAGCTGGACTCCTGCAGAGACACTGGGACCACGGGAGGACATCAGTCCTCACTCCATGGTGAACCATAGGGTGTCTGTGGCAGTTCTGATGACCCAATGACAGTCTACGACTCCCATGATGCAATTTGTGAACAAACTCAAATGGTCACGAGCTTCAGTACCCTCTTGCTATAAAATCTCTGTTTAATCCTCACTCCTGCGCTTCCCTCTTTGTGGCCCCATATTTTAACTGATTTTCTCATTGCCATGATCAAATGTCTCTAAAAACCAATTTAGCAGAGGAATGACTTAGTTTGGCTTATGATTTAAAAGGATATGGTCCATCATGGTGGGGAAGGCTTGGTGACAGGCAGCTCCATAGTGCAGGGAGCTTGTGGAAGCTACGTGCACAGGTACACAGGTCAGTGGTTCTCAACCTGTGGACTGTGACCCCTTGGGGGGGTGTCACATATCAGATATCCTGCATATCAGATATTTACATTACAATTCATAACAGTAGCAAAATTATGTTATAAAGGAGCAACAAAGTAAATTTATTGTTGAGGGGTCACACACCATGAGGAACTGCATTGAAGGGTCTCAGCGTTAGGAAGGTTGAGAATCACTGGCACAGATGAAGAAGCAGAAACCAGACAGGAAGGAGGTCAGGCTACAGGCCTCAAGGTGCACCGAGTAACCGGCTTCCTGCAGCAAGGCTCCACTTCTTAAAGATTCCACCATCCCCCACATCCCAAAACAGCGCCACGATCTGAGCACCAAGTGTTCAGACATGAGCCTGTGGTGGGAAATTCCACATCCAAATCATTAGCCGAAGCAACATGCAGAACCTTTGTCTCAGAACCTCACCCCTCTCCATCCCAGGAGTCCAGGATCAGAGCATCCATGTTCCACTCTGGATCAGATCTGTTTCAGAGACTGGTAACTCCTGGTCCTTTAGTCCACTGAGGGCTCAAAGGAACAAGTGAGAAGAAAGGTTGCTGTGATGTCTACTTGTCTGAGCTAACAGATGCCCAAACAGCTGGACATGCATCATTTCTGGGTGCCTGTGAAAGGATGTTGCTGGAGAGATGGCTACTGGAATCAGTAGGCCAAGAATGGTCTGTCCTCAACACTGCAGGTACCGACCACCCAGATGGAGGGAAAGGGCTGAGGGAGAGAGTTGCTGTGCATGATTTGAAGCCCCACTACTGCCTTATGGGTGTCCGGGTCCTCAGGCTTCCAGTTAGAGATGGGAGCTCAACACCACTTTCCTGGGTCTCCAGCTAACTGACACCAGACTCTCCAAGTCTCCACCCCCCCCCCACACACACACCAGATTGACAAGACCCACAGTGGGTTTGTGGATATTGTAGGTGAGGATCTGACTCCCAGAGCACCCACTGGGGGTTCTTAAGGACCTGCATCTGTGATTGCAGGCAATAAATCAGACCAAGGTCAGGCGAGTAGAAACAGAAATAGAGGGAGTTCAGAGATGGCCCAGTGGTTAAGAGTGAGTAGGGGTGGCTCAGCTGTTAAGAACCAGAGTCCGGCTTTCAGCACCTACACCAGGTGGCTCGCAACCATCTGGGACTCCGGAGAATCTGACTCCCTCTTCTGGCCTTCACAGGTACTTGCACTCATGTGCATACCCACAGAGACACATAATTTCAAAAATAAAATAAAATAAGAAGAGAGAAACTGTTTGCTAAGGAAGGGGGAAGCGCTCCTGAGGATAGGATAGGTGTGGGCGAGTGTGCCAAGGGTAAAGCATGGGACCACATGGCACCAGACCCTTTCTAGGACATTACACAGCACGTGCCTCTTACCAGCTTTTCTCACCCATTCGTGCTTTGGTGGTGGTGCTCAGGGGAGGAAGAGCTTCCATACTTTCTCTGCAAACTGGCCTGAGTGTGCTCCATTTGGTATATGAAGCCAGGTGGGGAAGGGCTTCCTTTGTATGCTAATCTTGATGCAGCTTTCTGCTGCCACAAGGGTGTGCAGGGTCCTGGCCTCAGCTGCTCCAGCGTGGAGCCCTCCTCCTCCTGAGGCCAGCTGCAAGGAAGGCAACTGTTGACAGGGACCTAGAAGAGCAACTGTGACCCAGGTAGGAAAGGCAGGAAGGAGATGGGAAGGCGGTGCAGCTTCTGAGCAAAACTGCCAGTCTGTCCTCAGTTCCCTCCAGCAGCAGGAGCAGCCCCTGCTGTCACCTCTGTGTGTCAGCTCTCTGCTAAGGCCTAAGGCAGCTCATGGCCCAATATTCAACCCTGCCACCTGGAGCCCTCCAGCCTTCCTTTACTCCTTCAACAGAAACTGTGAGCCTCACGGCTAAGGGCATGCCCATTCCAGAGACCAACACTCCCTCTAGCCACTGCCTCCATAGCCCCTTCTCAAATAACCATCAGGAAAACCATAAAATCACATTGTGTTGGAAGGTGAAGCCGGATCACACCTCAGCCTGCTTGTCTCCAGAACCCGTTTCAGTCTAAGCGAACCTAAGGAGGCTGGCAACTGGCCAGCAGGGTGAGCATGGAGACAGCAAGCACTCCTTGTGATAATTTAGGACCAGGCTTTGCACACTGGCCCCACAGCACTGGGTGCTTTTCACCCGACTCTGAGGGGTTTTGAAAGCAAGTGGCCTGCAGGGCAGGCACAGTGATCTGTGTGCACAGGAGCAAAGCCTCTGCACAGCTGGAGGGCACTGATAAGAGCATTACCAGGGTAGGGCTGGTCCCCTGGGTACATGCTCACCTTCCATGCCCTGGCTTCTTGGTACTTTGTCCGCTGCCATCAGCAAGAAGTACAGTGTGACCTGGCACATTCCAGAGTGTGGCCTGGAGCCACCCAGCCCATGGCATTGGCAGAGAAAAAGCTGGGCCTCACAGCTGCTAAAAATGGCTGTTTCGGCCTTCCTACCCCAAAGAGTACACACTGACATTCCTGCCATAGTTGAGGAAGGTCCAGCCCTGCTCCACTCCGGGGCAGCTGCTCCCTGGGGCTCCCCAGGACTACAGGAGCTCCGCCCAGGCCTCCTGCATTCCACACACTCCAGTCAGAAACCTTGCTGTGCAGGAGCTGCAAGCCCACCAGGCAGAGGGCGCTCAGTGCTCCCTGCTCCCACAAGGGTCAGGGACAGACATGTCATGGGCATGTCTCCTCCCAGAGAAACTTAGTAAGCCACCACATGCCGGCCTCGACGCTGAGGCAGGGAAACTGGAACTGAGAAGGCTGATGTCTGGCCTCCCTCACTCAAAGCCCAGCAGGGTCTGCCTCCAGGATTCCCGTCTCCTGGCTTATGACTGGGTTATCTTCTGACATCTCAAGTGACCACTGTGGAAGGTAAAAATATAAAATGCCCAAACGGGCTTTTGTCCCTGGGTGAGCCCAAAAGTCAGCCTATGCCTCTCCAGACATACAGGCAAGTGGCTTGCCTCCTCCAAGGTCTCTAGGGAGCAGGAAACTCAACTGGGTCTCCAGCCCACGCCCTGGCCCAGCCTTGTGGTAGAACTGGAGTCAGGCGCCATTGAAGCAGAGTTGGCGGCCTTCCCAGGTTGGGAAGAGGGCTGCATCGGGTGAGTCCCACAGACCAGGGTGCCCCTGGGGCTTGTAGACCAGAGCAGAGTTAGGAGCCCGGCCAAGCCTCCTCTCCAACGACACCAAAATTATCCTGTCGCTCCTAGCGCTGCTGTAAACATTACAAACCTCTTTGAAGTTCAAACCGTGCCTGCCCACAGAAGGGGCTCCCCAGCCAAACTGTCTTACAGGGCAATTAAGATGTTGTCTGCAGGTATCAGGCTGTCTGCAGGGTTTGCTGGGGCTCAAGAAGGGTCTGCCAGAAGGCCAGGCACAGCCAGGCAGTGGCCACAGGCCTGGAGTAGGGAATGAGCTCCTGGGGATGCCAGAGCCAGTGCTGGGGCCTACACAGTCTGCTTCCTGCCTGCACCTTGATCTTAGGCCATACACCTGAGCTCAGGCATGTTGATGGCCTGCGTTGGTGGGTGGTGCAAGCCTTAGCTCTGGGTAAAACTATAAGAGCTGATTTTCAGTTTGCTTTTTATCAGAGAGCTGAGAAAGGAGTTGAAAGCTGGAACTTGGGCCTTTCAAATAAAACCTGCAAGACCAGAGAGGAGAGAAGACTACCACAAGCCTTGAAAGGGAGCCAGCATGTGTCTGCAGCCTCCCTGGGCCTGTGCTGGGCTACCAGCTAGCTTCACGGAGCACTGGGAGCCCTGCTGGGGGGTTGGGCTGTGGTTTCATTTGGATCCTATCAGGAGCCTATGTATAAAAAACAAAGTGGAGTTTCTCCCACCCCGCATCAAAGCACAGGCTAGTCACACACCTCTGAGCCTTCTCCACCCGAGAGCCCCATCTTCCTGGGAACTCCCTGTGTGAGTGGTGCCCCTGGGCTAGGCAGGTTATGGTATTGATGCTGCCAGATGGATGCAAACAGGGACATGGAAGAAACTCCAGAAGCTGTAGAGTAGACCAACGCACAGACTGACCCACCTCCAAAACAGAAAAACCCACCAGCCCAAAGGAGCAATGCCTGGGTTCCCTGGGCATGAGACAACTGGGAAACTTCTTTGGGGACCCAACTCGGCTACTCAAGCGACCAGCACCCTTGCAGGCTGTTTGCAAGACACTGCACGTGTGCGTTTGGTCAGGAGAAGGCCTTCTGACACCACTGCCAGGCTGGGTTCCTGAAGCTCATGACTGCAGGGAGTCATGCAGACTTAGATGACTTGTGCTCACACCTGACCAAGACCAAGGAGTCCCGTTCAGGACAACTTAGTCCAGACACCTGCAGGGTGTGGGCCACACAAAGAGTACCACACCCTGCCCTCAGGACCTCCCACACACTGAGCTGATGGTCACCTTGGCTAGCAGCCTCACTGATTCTTTACACTGAGGTAATATAAACAATATATACTGGCTAGCTATTTTATGGTTTTGTGTATGTCTGTATGGGTGTGCATGTTCGTGTGGGTATGTGTATGTGTGTGCATGTTCGTGTGGGTATGTGTATGTGGGTGCATGTGTGTGTGTATACATGTAGAGGCCAGAAGTCAATGTCAGGCATACTCCTCAATATCTTTGGAGATAGTCTTTCCCACTGAACCTGGAGTTGACCAGTTCAACAAAATTAGCTGATCAGCAAGCTCCAGGTCATTCTCTGTCTCCCCAGGGCCTGGATTGCAGGCATGCACCACTGTGCCCACTGTTTTATGTGCATGCTGGAATCTGAACTCACATTTTGATTGTGAAGCAAGCAGTTCAGCAATGGAACCAGGTCTGCACCCCACCCCACCGTCTCACCATTTCTAAATACACAGACCAACAGCTCTAAGGTATGGGCAGTCATCACCATCACCCACCTCTAGAGCTCTGTTTCCCAAACCGAAGCATGCCATGTTGTCATTAAACACTGGTTCCCCTCCCCCACCCACCCTGCCAACCACTCTACTTTCTGTCTACAAATTTAACTACTTTTAAAGCATCACAGAATGGAAACAGATGGGATTCCCTTTTTTTGCAGTTTTCTAAGGAGAAAGGTGCTTTTTTAAAGACATTGCCATCAAATTTGTACAGTCATTTTATGCTATTTTCTTTATTTTTTCCATTGACACACAATAAAAGCAATAACTCCCGCTCTTTGAGTTGTAAAATCTGTGTAGAATGGTGTGACTGCTCATAGAAAGGTTCCGTGCGCTCCTCCCAATAACCCCCTAGCACTACACCTTTACATTCACATGTCCACACCATACTTCACCCACTGATTCAACCCTCCGGGCTTTTGTTTGGTCTTTGGAGAATGTCTGCTGGTGACATGCAATGGCTCGATGTCACGATTTTCTTGCTCTGTGACTTCAGTGTGATTCAGTGGGAACTGTACTTGATATTTTGAAATTGGGTTTGTCCCTCGTTGGCCATATGCAGTGTGATTTGGGGGTGATCTACAGGGCAGTAGTATAGACTGTGGCTTCCAAACTGTCCCTTCATCACCAGGAAAAAGGACAGATAAGGCACCCAACAGCAGCCTGTGTTCACCAAGCTGTGTGAGCTGTTCGGCACTTTATTGTAAGCAGGCTTTGTTTGCCATGGCTTGGCAGGACATGGGGCGGGTGGAAGTTTTCTGAGCATGTTGGGGAGGAAAACCACAGAATCTGGCAAGTTACCACCTCTCAGTGTGCTTCCCATTCCTGATGCGTTTACCGCCTCATGAGGACAGCTGGCTGCATTTTAAACGGTGTGGCTTTTGAGACTGGCTTTGCCCTCAGCCTAATGCCTTTGGAAGGCTCCTTCAAATCACTTGTATATCAGTAGTTAGGTCCTTCATATCACCACTCAGTAGCACCCCCTTGTTCTTGCGCAGTATCTGTCCTGTTTTCTCAGTCCATCTGTGTCTCACCTGTAGTCTCAAGTTTTCCCCTGTTGGCTGTATGCCAAAACTTTTTGTAGATGAGTAATACTCCAGTGTATGTTCCCAAAGTATCCAGGATTCATTCGCATACAGCAAAGCCTAAGGTTGAAGACAAGATGGTTGTGAAGGGAAAAGTGAATCCTCACTATTTGTACACTGTGTGAAGATGTAATGCTGTGATTGGTGTCATAAAAAGCTGAATTGCCAATAGCTAGGCAGGAGGTATAGGTGGAACTTCCTGGGACAGAGAGGACTCTGGAAAGAGAAAGGTGGAGTCACTAGAAAATGCAGAGGAAGCAGGATGTGCAAGAGGAGAGGTAATAGCCATGAGCCACATGGCAGAACATAGATTAATAGAAATGGGTTAATTTAAATTATAAGAACTAGCTAGAAACAAGCCTAAGCTATAAGCTGAGCTTTCATAATTAATAAGAAGTCTCTGTGTCATTATGTGGGAGCTGGTGGGACAGAGAAAGACTTGTGCCCAAAGCACAGCATGTAAATCCACACAGGCCCTGAGAAAGATGGAAAAAAAAAAGTTCCCAGTAGGCTCAGTGCTTGCAGCATACAGAGGCGTGGCTCTTTGAAGAGGCCCTGCTTACGGAGCACTTGAATGGTATTTATGAGCAGCAGGTGGCACGCTATTTGGTGATAGGAGACTAGGTAGACGTGCCTACTGGGCCACCAAGGGCATAGAGACTGGCTCCAGGCTGGGACCCACAGGCATGAGGCCGCTCTCACCAACTGGAAAGGGGCAGAGCCAGCCACCAGGCCATGTGCTAAATGGAGCCAGCCACTCAGTGAGGGACTGGCCGCCACTTAGTGAGGGACTGGCCGCCACTTAGCAGATTAAGTTGTGGTTCATGCAGTCAGAGAAGGCTGCAGATGCTCAAAAAGTCAGGTCCAGACTAAGAAAACCTCTAAACAGACATAGTGTGCTTAAAAATGTGATTAGCTGCTGAAGAAAGAAAAGAAAACGAGTATAGACAGTCATAGAAAAATAAATAAATAATTTAAAAATAATAAAGTGAAGTCTTTAAAGAAAGAGTAAAGTAATATATAAATATAAAATATAACATAAGCCATATAAGAGTGGGAACTACTATAACACAGGGAGTTTGGACCTTATATGGTGTTTTTTTAATTTTGAATTTTTTGAATGCTAATGAACAGAAAGTGACAGCTGCTGTGAAACATTGGATTGTGGAAGGAATTAGTTTGGACTGCCAAATTAAACCAGCCTATATACTTTAGGGCTGTCTTAACTTTAGAATGGAAGTCAGAAAATGTATTGGGTTGGGGGAGTGGTTATGCTTTTGTTTCCACAGGAAACAAAAAGCTGTGAATTCCTTCAAAACTAATAGAGACCAGATTTGACTGTGGGAGGCCTCCTGAGGATCTTGGCTGCAGACATGAGGGAAAAAGCAATATATACTACAGGACAGATGACTTATATGCTGATCTCTCTGCATGGAAACAGCTCTGGGACTGGAGGAGACATGATAAATCTTGTTGGCTACAGAGTCCTCATGACTTATCCTTTCATATGGCATGGATAGAAGTTTGGTTATATAGTTCATATGGACTTATAAAGTTGACAGAGGCCTTTGACCTGCTTAAACATAAAACAAAAAATTCATCTTTAACTGACCTTTACACATTTACATTCCATACATGTGTTAATGTAGATATATATGTTACCTTTAAAAATCTGGGTATTTTCAGAAAAGAAAAGGACTAGATACCAATGAAAACAAGTAGTTCAGGTGATTCAGCCTCTCAAAATGCCTCTACAGTTTCATCAAAATTCTGCATCCAGAACAACTTCAACGCTGTTCACTGAGATGGTCCAGCCTCATAGACTGTTCCAGCCAGAACTTCAGATAAGGTCTACACTTTCCCACATCACACAGAGACTAAACAAATAATAATACAGCTAGCTCTCCCAGAACTTGACCATTATCCCAATTTTCTCAGGGTCCCCCAAAGATGCTGTCGCCCTCAGACAAGAGGAAACAGTCTAGCAAACATGATACCCACATTCCTAAGAGGTATAGAGGGTGATTTTTGGTCATTTGGTCAGTTATGGATGTTTGGATGTATGGATGTCCCATTATTTAGTGGGATTGGTTACAAGTTGTTACTGGTCATGGTTAGGGAAAAAAGCTGAACAAAGGAGATTAGATTCAGGGATCTCTTTCTGAAGAGAAAAAAAGGATATATAGTATAGAAATGATGGGATAAAAGGGTAGATTGTTGAGTCTATACTATATATGTTTCTACTCTTGTTTAAGGTATTGTACTTATCTAAAAATGTAATGTGAAGTTTTAGTCCTTGAAAGCTATTTAGGATGATTTAAAAAAAAAAAAAGACAGATTAGTAGTAGTCATCTTTAACAATCAAACTTATAGTCATGTTAGGTATGTTTTCAAGGTCAAACAGAGATATATTTTCAATAGGTAGATGGTCTTCAAACACTTCAAAGTTGTATAGAATATGGCATTTAAAATGTTTTAATAACATAAAGCTTTCATGACAGTGAGACACATCTGCTACTGGTAGCACCAATTTACTTCAAAAAAGAATGATGGGCATTGAAGAACCTCCACATGGAGTGTGTTTCAATATAGCAAAGTTAGTCATTTGGGCAAGAAACTGCCCTTGCCTCAACTGCTGACTGTACGTTGTCCAAACTGGACAAGCAGGACACAAAAGAATGTGACTGCTGAACTTTGATAAGACAAGGTAGGATAGTCCTTCAAAATTCCTGCTTCACAGAAAAGTCTGTCAGATATTATAGGCCTGTAGGCTGAGATAGATGCCCCAATATTTCAGAGGAACCTTGGGTGACTGTCCAGGCAGCCAGCTGTTTCTGTCATTTCTATAGTTTCAGAAATTCTTTGCTCTGCACTTCCTGTTTACTCAGGTAATATTATATCCTTCTCGGGTCTCTGATGAAGTTGAAAATGAGATAGTTATAGTCACAGTTTTCCTTGTTACCAAATTCAGAAAAAGAAAAAAAACTTACATAAGAGATGTAAAGTTTATAAAGTTGAGAAACATAAAAGCTTAAGTTGTTAATCTAAGAAAATGTTTTAAAGTCTAAAAAGATGTTTTTAGTATGGTAATACAAGTTATCATAGAAAATGGTTTAGGTATAAAACTTTGGACTCACTAAGATAGTATAGATAACAGAGTAATTTCTCCAAATTTGCCAAATACAAATGAACTGAACATTGTGAGTTGAATTCTTAACTGATAATTGTTATTGTATATAGTTTTCCTATGCTAGAGTTAAAACATTTTCTTTTTATGTAGACAAAAATGGGGAAATGTTGTGGGATATTTGTACAATGTGTGAAGATGCAATGTTGCAACTGGTGTAATAAAAAGCTGAATGGCCAATAGCAAGGCAGGAGGTATAGGCTGGACTTCTGAGGACAGAGAGGACTCTAGGAAGAGAAAGGTAGGTACACAGAGCAAGCGGGATGTGCAGGAGGAGAGGTGATAGCCACAAGCCACATGGCAGAACATAGATTAATAGAAATGGATTAATTTAAATTATAAGAACTAGTTGGAAACAAGCCTAAGCTATAGGCCAAGCTTTCATAATTAATAAGAAGTCTGCATGTCATTATTTGGGAGCTGGCAGGACAGAGAGAGACTTGCTATACCTCACAGGTCCTCAATGGCAGGAGGCCATGCTGTGCACAGCCCCACAGGAAGCCCTGGGGAAAGGTCAGGAGGCAGGAGTGAGGCAAACAGTAGCAAGATTCCTGATTGTGGCCTCTTTGGGAAGGAACCAGTCAGACAGGGTGAGCAGGCTCTGGGGCAGAGATGTCCCTGTTCTCTGCTACCTGGTCCCACATGAGGAGAACAGCTGCGCAGTGGCTTGGTGTACACAAGCCTGAGACAGGAGGCACTAGGAGAGAGGAGGGATTGGTTGGTTGACAAGAGGCCCTTTCCTAGGAAGTAGCTCTGTGTCTGCAGGATCAGTGAGGCCTCACATCGCAAATTCTCAGAAGATAGGAAATGTGGTTGACACACACGTGCATGCAGCAATTTTTTTTATCCATTCATTCACTGATAGGGTCTCAGTCTGTGTCTGCCTTTCGGCTACTGCAGTGAATGCTGCTGCTGGCGGGAGCATGCAGGCAGGCATCGGCTCCAGTTCTGACAGACTTTGTATTTTTCAGTGTTTGTGTTTGTGTGTGAGAGAGGGAGAATCCATGTTTGTGCAAGTGCACAAGTATGTGGGGGCCTGAGGGGACCCTCTGGTGTCCTCATCATCTTTTCTTAGAAACAGGTTCTCTTACTGGCTCAGAATTGACCAAATAAGCCAGGTTTCCTGACCAGAGAAACCCAGGGAGCCTCCCACCTATCTCTGTCCCCCAGAGAGATGCAGATGCATGCCATCACAGCTGGCTGCTTTATAAAAGGATTTTAGGGGTTGAACACAGGCCCTCAAACACCTGGCTGCCTGAGCTGTCTTCCCTACCCCAGTCTTCATTTCATAAAAAAAAAAAAAAAATTTGTTAGAACCCAGGTTTTGTTTGTTTGTTTGTTTGTTTGTTTTAAGACATCAGGAAAATAACTCCACATCCATCCCAAAGGCTGAACCACGAAATGGCTTCATCTAGCTGAGTGTTTCACTTCCGCATCTTTTCCTCCAGCATTCCCGGCCAGAACAATCACAAATCTGGACATCTGCTCCCTGCAGCAGCAAACAACCCCAGTCCAGGGAAGGGGCAGGCAGTGGCCCCTAAGTAGGCGCCCTCTGCCAACATGTAAGATAACTCACAAGCCCCTCAGTTTCCCACCCCGCTCCCCACAAACCCCAGCTCACATCCCCCTCTCTCCACGACTCCCAACTTGCAGACCCTTTTCTCCAAGGCCTGTGTCTGTGATTCAAGTCACCTTCCTTCCCTAGATGCCCGAGGCCATCAGAAGTCAGGGGACAGGAGCAGTCCACAGTTCTTCCAAGAAAAGGAAGCCTTCATCTCTACCAAAACCCAATATTTTAGACTTTGTGTTACTGTCTATCTCAGATTATTGCAGGGGAAAAAAGCCAGCACACATAACGACACAGGTGATAACTATCTCTGAGAACTGGAGAGGGAGGCTGCTGGTGACTCATTGCTGGCCCACTGACATACAGCTGTGACCCGCCCAGCACTACTGGAAGGTGGAGGTCAGCAGGAAGCCGGCCCTCCTCCCTCTACACCTCACTCAGCCTGAGTCATGACTCATGGGAACCTCCCACGTGGCTCTAAGAAGAGGAAAGGGTGTGAGGCCACTTTGGAGACGGTGGAGGAGAGAGGGGAAAGCACGCACCCGGTGGCCTGCACATGGACCACGCAAAGAATCACACCCCTGTGGTGGCGTTAGGTCAGAAGGCAGTGGCCCCACTGGGGCCCCTTGTCTGCTCTCACCTTGCCCTGCTCTTTTCATTTAGACTTACTTGCACTCTATCTTCTCTAAGATAAATAGGAGACTCCTTGGGTTTCTCTGATCAGCCAGTCTAGTCTACTTGGTGAATTCCAAGCCAGTGAGAGACCCTGTCTCTAAGAAAAAGTGATAGAATTGAGGAGCAACTCCAGAGATTCTCCTCGGACCTCCACACGCTTGTGCACTTGAATAAGCATGCATGCACACACACTCCCACACACGCACACTACTGTGCATCTATGCAAATTGGGGCAGCACCTATCAGAGGGAAGCACCCACATGGACTGGCTATGCACCCACCCCAGAGGCCTCAGTTAGGAGTTCCTGGGGAGTGTGGCAAGGCTTAAAAACAGCAGATGCCAGAATACCATCAGATGGTCTTGAGAAAACTTCTGAACCAACAAAGAGGAGTGGGATCCTATGGAGGCAAACAAGCATGAGGAAGGGCTCAGAGGGAGGGAGGGGAGCAGGACATTCAGGGTGGCAAGAAGCAGAGTGACAGGAATCCCACATGGAGAAGAGACCAGCCCAGCTGTTTGCAAGAACCAGAACCAGGAACACAGTTCTGACTGACCATCCTGTGGCCTCTGGATTTCATCCAGCTGGGTCAGCGCTTGTCTTGCGTAAGTAGGAAGACCTGCACAAACTGGTCCTTGAGGCACCTGTGAGGATCCAACAGTGGCAGGTCAACCAGGGAGTGCTGCAAAATGTAGACAGGCTGCAGGGCCACCTCTCCAAACACTGCCCAGGCTTGAAGCATGGAGATCCGCCTTACTTGGATCCCAAGTGAGACTTCTGGAGAGGGTACCCAACAGCTGATACTGGAGAGGGTAACCAACAGCTGATAGAAGACTCACAGCCATCCATCAGACCAGACATCACACTCTCGACAGCCTGTGTCTGGCTGGAGCTCCCTAAGGGCTGAAGCCTGCAAAGGAGAACAGGAAAGCAGGCCAGCAGAGCCCATACACACCAACCTCTGGAGCACAGAGGAAGGGCAGACAGTGGTCTGGACAGGCAGCAACAGCTCAGTACATAGCAAAGTCCCAGAGGGAGGGGAGAAACACCTGCTGCCTCACAGAAGCTCCCCAGGAACGAGACCAAGGGCTAGACCATGAAGAGGTGCTAAGAGGTCCCCAGGAGCAGTGACCCCAGGTCTGTCCTCACTGCTCACAAACCTATAGTCCCAATGCCGAATGCTGGACATGCCTGGAGGGAGAGCCACACTGCTGCGTGCTGGACATGCCTGGAGGAAGCCTGACTGAAGAAGGCAGAGTCTGCTCGGCAGTTCTGTAATAAAGTAATAAACACAGAGCTGTGGAGATGGTGTTGGTAAAATGCTCACGTACAAGCATAAGGACCAGAATTTGACACAAAGTGAAAAGGCTGGGTGTGGTGACAGGTGCTTGTAACTTCTCTGCTAGGGAGGTGGAGATGGTCAAATCCCTAGGTGCTGGCCAGGCAGCCTAGCCTAATTGGTAAGTCCCAGGTCCCAGTGAGAAAGCAGGATGAAAGGTACATGAAGAATGACGTCAGAGATTGTCTTCTGGCCTCCACATTCACTTACAGACACATGTGTGCACACCAAGACCCACACATGCACTGCATGTGTGTGTGCACCAACACACAGATATGGACATAGAAGGCGACGTGAGCAGATTAAGTCTGAACATGGCCAGGCCCTCCTCCTTTCCACTCCACGTACTCAGTTTGGCTCGGCTCCCAGTATTTAGAACTCACCTGCAGACATAAAAGGCGTGCATACATTAATGCTCTGTCCCTTTAAATCCAAAGCAACCTTGAGAAGAATACATAGTGGAGTGTTGTTCTTTTTTTCTTTCCTCCTGTAAAGTTCAAGTTGAGAAAGACCTTTTGGGATGGAACAGTTGCATCAGTGCAGGATTAGCTGTCCTTGATTATAAATAAATGAATGACTGTGGGTAAAGAAAACCTGGACTATGTCAGGGACCCACCCCACCCCACCCCCATCTTTAAGACTTAGCTGGACCCAGCTGTTTGCTGTACTTCAAGGCTCCGTGATTCTCCGTCACTTGCTCCACAAACCTGCATCTCCTGCCAACCACCCCACAGTCCAGGGTTCTCCTGAGTTCTCTGGCTTCTCCACCCTCGTGGAGCCCTCTGGTCATTAGCAGCTGCCTCTGAGGGCCCAGCCTGGGGCAAGCAGCCTGAGACAGCTGTGAGGTTGCTGACTGAGCCACCGCACAGTGTCCCTGGCCAGGGCTCTTGACGCAGCGTCACAGCCAGCCTGGACTCCACGATCATAAATAAGTAAACTGAGGGAGGTCAGGGATGGAGCCCGTGGGTGGGGCGCTTTCCTAACACGCAAGATGCCTAGATCCAGCCCCAAGCACCTCCTAAGGCGGATGGTACATGCATGTACTCTCAGCACTTGGGGTTAGAGGCAGGAAGATCGCAAGTTCAAGGATGTTCTCTGCCAAATAGCAAGTTGGAGACCAGCCTAAGCTACATGAAACTGTCTCAACAAACAAACAAGGGAGGAAGTGAGCCATGGCCAGAGATACAGGGACCACACATCCCAGTGGCGACTAACTAAAATGGACTATAAGCCCAGGCCTGCCTGGCTAACCCCTGCTCTGCTTCAAACCACCTGGTGTATCTGTGATGGCATCTTAGGTAATGAAAACCCAGAACAGGTTGGGGGGATGGCACTTCATGTGTGAACATCAGAGCTTGAGTTCAGCTCCCCGTCACCCACATAAAAGCTGGGTGCAGCCGGGCGGTGGTGGCGCATGCCTTCAATCCCAGCACTCGGGAGGCAGAGCCAGGCTCTTGAGTTCGAGGCCAGCCTGGTCTACAGAGCGAGATCCAGGACCGGCACCAAAACAACACAAAGAAGCCCTGTCTCGAAAACAACAACAACAACAAAAAGCTGAGTGCAGAGGCACATGCCTATAATTCTAGCGCTGGGGAGGAGGAGACACGCAGGTCCTGGGGCAGATGTGGAGCTCACTGACCACAACATTTAGCTGAAGCAAGGAGCTGCAGGCTCAGTGAGGAAACTGTGTCAGAAAATGAGGTGGAAAGAGATGACAAAGACCACTTACAATGACCTCTGGCCTTGACGTGCGCGCACGCGCGCGCGCGCACACACACACACGAGCATATGTACTTATACACATAGGTGTATCCACACATGAGCATACACACACAACACACAGAAAGAGGAGCACACAGATTCAGGAGGAAGAGTGTGGGTTCCAGTGTCTCCCACCATCAGACATCAGCAAAGACTTCTGGGAAAGCGAGAACATCAAGGAGCCAAGTCATTTTGTCTCATGAATATGCTTCTTTCTTCAGTTAGTCTTTCAACAGACATCCACAGAGGCCTAAGATGGATGAGCGTGGGGAAAACCTGCAGCTGCCTACAGGGCAGGCTGACAGGGAGGCAGCGCACAAACTACTCGCAGTTTTGATCAAGATTGGTACAGACTGGTCTACCCAGAGTGCCAGGGGACACAGAAGAGGGGACGAGGCTGCAGAGGTCAGGAGCCAGGCCAGAGGGAAACCTTGACAGAAGCTGGCTCCTCGGCCCTGTTACCGAAGCACAGTGGGGACCTGCAGGTCCAGAAGGGTTGGGGTTGCGGAGAGAAGCCTGGGGATAACCCTTCCCTGAGTCTTTTGTGCTTTTCGGGGAGAAGTACCATGCCCAGTGACCACCGGAGGGCTTTGAAGCCAGTCCATGGGCACCAAACCCTTGCTTGGCTACCCATACCTCCATGACTCTCCACATGCTTCATGCTCCCAGTGCAGGCACCATGGAAATGGATAATAAGCCCCTGGAGCAGACAGGGAGCAGTTGGATAAGGATGCGGCCATCCTGGCCTCTGGTTACAGTGCGCTGGCACTGCTTGCCCAGCAGGATTCTCTCCAAGGCAGAATCAGCTCAGAGTAATGGAGAATGAAGGGAACAAGAGCTTGGCCGGTAGTGGAGCTGGTCAGAGTCGAGTCAAGACAACTATAGCATCTGAAGTCAGGGAGGCGAGGGGAGGGCCAAATCTCCATAGATCAGAAAGCCCAATAGGGCTGGAGGAGAGCAGCCCTAATAGGACCCTAGAAGGCAGACAAGAGCCTACATCCAGCTCCTGCGCCTCCAACTTGGATGACCCCAGTGAGTGACCTACGAAAGGAGCTGATGGGTTTCAGAATGAACTTCCGTAAGCCAGGGTCTTGGGAAGTTGAGAGACAATTACAGATACTGACCGTGAGCTGCCTGCTGGTGGATGTACAACGCTATGCCAGACTCAAGGCCACCTCAACCTTGCATAAACTTCTCTTGAGAACAATATAACCTGGTACCTCTAGGGATGGGTAGTAAACAAGGCAGAGGATCCTCAACAGGCGTCACTTCCTGGGACCCAAACCATGTGGCCTCTCTCCCTAAGGGCCACTGAACCTGGGACTTGCTTCTAGCAGATGGAAGATGGAACCATCAAGGATGTTCTCAATGGCCCTTTACTTATTTTTACTATTTTGGTGGTGGTGGTGGGGATTGAACCGGGGCCTCAAACAAATAAGGCAAGCGCTCTGCTGCAAAGCTATCTCCACAGCTTAGTCGTTCCAAATCAGTTGACAGGGTTATCCAAAAAGGACGTGAGGAGAAGAACAGCCTCAGGAGAAAGTCAAGATCCCTTCACACACTCTTGCAGAAAAAGACGCCACGAGGTGGGAAGGCCGTGGAGGGGCCCCAGGCAAGGAGCAGAGAGCACCCACAGCTGGAGCCAAGAGCAGCCTACTGCGGTGACCAGAAAATCATGAGGTCCCTGCCCACAGCATGAGCAGCTGAACTCCATCGATGGCTTGAGAGAGCCTGGAAGCAGCCTCTACAGGACATCAGCCTCCTCGGAGCCTGAGACCTGCCTGACAGGGGCTGCTTTCCCTTCAGCCTGTACAGGGTCAGTGCTGAACTCCAGTTTCTCCTGGTATCCAGAGCATGCCACGCTCTGATGGAGAGCGGGAATTTTCCACAGACACTCCTGTGCTCCATCAGCCAACCAAAGTCTTTACTCCACTTGTGCCCATTCATTGTGGGATTATGAAGCATTTTACTACCTTCAAAACCAGGTCGAAGGGGCTGGGGTTGTAGCTCAGTTGACTGAGTACTTGCCTAGTATGCACAAAGTCCTGGGTTCAGTCCCCAGCACCACGTAAATAAAGTGTGGTGGTGCACACCTGTAATCCCAGCACTCAGGAAGTACATGCAGGAGGATCAGAAGTTCAAGGTTATCTCTGGCTGTATACCAAACTCAAGGCCAGCCTGGGTTACAGGAGACCCTGTCTCAAAACAAACCAACCAGAGAGCTTCTAAAATGCATTTGCTTCTTGTTCTGATCACCCACCTCTCCACCTCTCTGTCTCTGTCCTTCCTCAGGATAATCTCCTTTTAAGCCAGGCGTGGTGGCACACACCTTTAATCCCATCACTAGAAGCAGAGGCAGGTGGGTCTCTGTGAGTTCAAGGCCAGTCTGGTCTACACAGAGAGTTCCAGGACAGCCAGAGCTGTTATACAGAGAAACCCCATCTCTAAAAACACAAAACAACAACAGAACTCATCTTAAGTTAAAGGGCAGGTGTTCTGAAATGTCATTTCATTTTTGTTAAAATTCTGTGCACACCCAGCTCTAGGCACAGTGTCCTTATTTGGGGGCATGAAGAAACAAGCATAGAGTTGTACTACCCTCCTGCATACTCTGGTCTGGAAGGCAGCAGGTTTGTTTTCCAGCCCAACCCACACCCCTGCCCAGCGAGCTTTCTCCTCACAATGGCTCTTCTCTCTCACAGAGTGCGAGTCACCTCTGTGCTGTGGATTCATAGGACGATGTGGAAATGCCTAGGGATTTCCATATGGAATAACAGTTTTTAATGATTTGGGGGGGGTTAGTTATGAATATGTGGGGGGTACATAAATGCAGTACCCACTGTGACCAGAGGAGGCGCTGGATTCCCTAGAGCTGTAGTTACAGGCATTTGTGAGACTTCTGACAGGTGCTAGGAACTGAGCTCCAGTCTTCTGCAAGAGCAGCAAGCTCTCCAAACCACTGAGCCATCTCCCCAGCCCTTGGGGAACCATATTTAATTTAATGAACAAAATATCTACCATTGCAAAGAAAACCAGTTGGAATAAATGACAGCTACAATCTTTCTTTAATTTAGAATATTCTTCATAAAAGAACTGGATGACAGTTCACTGTCGGTCCCACATGGTGCTGAGCAAAAAGGAAATATCAAGATGCTCCAACAACAGTGTCCTAAAAAAGGCATTCCCTGTGGTGCTACCAGAGGTCAGAGGTCAGAGCTGTCATCAACAGGGAATAAAAATGGCCAGGGGTATAGATCAGTTAACAGAATGCTGACCCAGCATGCATGAGGCCCTGGGTTCAATCCCCAACACCTCATAAACCAGGCATGGTGGTACACTCCTATAATCCTAGCTGTGGGGAGGTAAAGGCAGGAGGTCAAGACTTCAAGGCTATCCTCGGCTAATGAGTTTAGCACCAGTATGGGCAACATGAGATTCAGTCTCGGAAAATCAAAATATAAAAAAATTTAAATGCTGAAATTGGTTTTAAAAAAAAAAAAAAGCTGTCTTTCCTTCATGTATGTTTGTGAAGAGCCTGAATGTCCTGACAAACCAAGACATCCCACACCCCAGGTTCCCAGTATATTCTCAATTTTGGAAGGAAGAGGATAGAGGATGGGGCTCATGATGAACACTGAAACTACCGGACATGCATCTTTGTCTCATAAACAGGGGACAGGTGGAGTGCTTGCTGAGTATTTGCGAGGTCTGCTTTCATCCTCAGAATGACAAACAAGTAGACAAGTTCCCAAGAAGATGCAGGAAATGGACAGTGGACTTGCCTGTGACCTTCAAATGCAGCGGATCCCAAGTTCAGAGGAGTTGCCCTATGACTGCACAGACCACTGGGCCTCCCCAGAGGGACATTGACAAAGACCCCACTGTAACCTGGTCTCCTCTTCCAAGTCCATCTCTAGCCATCTCTACCCAGGCTGAGCTCAGTGTCCGCACCTGAAGCTCCAACAGGGGTCCCCTCCCAGCATCCACACCCCTGGGTGGTGCCAAACTCAATGAAGGTAGACGGCCAGGGAACGAGAAAACAGCCTTTGGAACACACTAAATCGTCCTCTTTGTTACAAATACCCCAGTGATCTGGAAAACAAATTCCCAAGAAATGATTCACTAGGGGAAAAGAATGTTCACGTGTCTGACCTCTACCTAAACCATCCGAGCAGGTCCACTCAACAGCCACCGGACCCGCCCTTTCTCCACACCAAAGGACTGTTTCCCGCAGGGAGGGTCATGTGACCTACTGCGGGCTTACCTGCCCGTGAACAAGCCAAGCTGTTGGTGAACGAGGGCAGAATAGCCGGTCTCTGAAAACCCTGTGGCCTGGTGTCTGCGGGGAGCATGCACAGAGGACGGGGTCTTCCTGTCTGCATAGCAGGGACTGACACACAAGTGCTCCAGACAGGCGACACTGAGAGTTTTGTTCCATTCTCAAAGAAAACCCACCCACTGTCCCCACAGACTAGGAGGGAAAGAGATGAAACCGCCTTTACAATGCTTCCAGGACCGAAGTGGGATTTGTACAGCTCTGATTGTTCGGGCAGGCTGGTCCCCAGGCCCGCTGAGTCACACCGGAAGAGGCATTCTTCACAATTCTCTGCAGACCCCACAGGCTTTGTCTGTACACTGGCCTGTTTCCCGTGCCGCCCCCTGGCCCTTCCTCCACCTGCACACACTGGTGCTGCAGAAGGCCGTGTGAGCTAACCTTGCAAACGATTTACAAAATTGAAGACAAAAACAATTATTCTTCCTCATCAGCTTTCCCTGAGCTCAGAGGAAAGAAAAAGCCTGGAAAACATTGCATCCAGGGAGCTTCTTCCCTAACATGGCTTCCTGACCCCTCACTAAAAGAGGGAACCCGTCAGCCCTAAAATCATTAGAGACAAAGGTCCTACTTATATTCCACAGTCCGTTTCCTCAAAACCGCAGGAGTTCCTCACAGCTGTTCAGAGTATGCTGTGGAGGAAGAGAAGGCTGGGAGACTGAGGCAAGCCAAACACAAATTCTAGCAAGAGTGAGGAGACCACACCCTGCTGCACTCAGATCGGCACCTTGGGCTCACCACCTAGGTCAGGAACTGGCAGCTGGTAGTACAAAGCCAGATGAGAAAAAGACTCTACTCTGGGGACTCTTGGTGTGGGGGGGTGCCATCTTCTCTGTGGCCATGTATGGCTGCCATTAGTCACAAAGCTTGGGGCATCGCACTGAGAGGCTGCTCTGTTTGACCAGGCTGCTGGAGGAATGCCTGTGAGGTCAGCATCAAGCTGAAAGGTCACTCCAGACAGGGACATCCCTGAAGGGACTTGTGGAGACACACACAAAGAAAGGTTGGGACAGGTGGCCATATAACACTTGGGCCGAAAAGCAGGAGAGGAGGAGACCACAGTCTTCTCGGGGATCTGCAAGCATGTGGAGCAGGCACCTGAAAGCCCGGGCAATGTCATCAGGAGAGGAGAGCGTGGGGTCAGACAAGGACGAATGAGAAAGCCAGAGCTCTGGCAGCTGTGGCCATTAATCATCCAGAGTGAGAAGCAATTGAGAGCCTTGACCCCTGACATGGAGACATCTTCATGATGTCTGAGCAGATTCTGATGAGCAGAGAGAAGAGCTCGTTTGATCCAGATTGGTAACAGTATATATGACAGTAGTGTCATAAAGTGTAGCTAGCATGTATGCAGTAATCTCTTGTAGAAATCCTTGAACCAGAGCACCCACTGCCCCCCACTGAAAAAAAGAAAAAACTCAGATACCACACATGAACTTCCGGAGACCCAAGCATTCGAAGCCCCAAGCTGAAACTTCCTAGACTAAGACAATTCGCAGCCATCAAACATCTCAGCTGTTTGAAGGAGCCTAAGGGGCACGGATGGTTCTATCAGTTACTAGGAAGAGCCTCTAATCCACCAGCCAAGTTACCGATTCCACCAGGCAGAGGCGCAGGCTTGAGCAACTGCAGGGGAGCAGGGGAGACAGAGCCTACAGACCCGCCCAGCTTCCCTGCCAGGGGAGCTCCCACGGGGCTGCAAAACACAAATGTTCCACGTTGACCGAAACACAAATGTTCCACGTTGACCGAAAAGCTAACTGAGGGCAAAAGCCTGCTGACACCCACCAACCCCTGACCTAAAGGGGTGTCACCATCACCCCGCTGTGGGGCCAAACCGCAACTGCACACCTCTCACAGGGTAAACAGACTCCAGCTGCCGGGGCCAACCTGGACTCCCCCAGGATCACAGGAAGCAGGCCACTGAAGTCTCCTAAATCTAACAGCCCAGTCACTGGGGCCTGAGTTTCTAAGACCTCCACAGTCTGTTTTTGCCTCTCCCTGTCTTTGACTCTCTGAGTGCATGCCCTGTAAACAAACTGTTTACAAAAAACAAAAAACCCTGACCCTGCCTGGGCTGTGGTGCAGGGAAACACTCTGCCACAGTGACTGTCAGACCCGGACCCTGCCTGGGCTGTGGTGCAGGGAAACTCTGCCACAGTGACTGTCAGACCCGGACCCTGCCTGGGCTGTGGTGCAGGGAAACTCTGCCACAGTGACTGTCAGACCCGGACCCTGCCTGGGCTGTGGTGCAGGGAAACTCTGCCACAGTGACCGTCAGATCCTGTCTCCTCTATGCACCCTACAACCATAACATGAAACATATACACTACACATTTGTACACAAAACATACATCACACACACACACAAAAAAAAAACCGCACACCCCACACTACACAGACATACTCTATGCACACACATACAATTCATACTCACATACTGTGCTACACACACACATTCTACACACTGCACACTACAGAGAAACACACTCTACAGACATACATAACGCACATTCATATAACACACAGACATACACACACACAGACATACACACACACACACACACAGACATACACACACACACACAGAGACATACACATACTATGCATGCACACTCCACTGACACAGACCATATAGACTACACCACACCCCACACACTCTGAATGGGAGTTGCCAGGAGACAGAATCTTGTGTCTCAGCACTAGCCCTGAAGCTTGAGAAACTGTCGCCTTTTACAGCAGCCAGAGTTCAGCCCTTCACACCCCTTGATTTGGGTTGGGGACCTTTAGACAGTGACAGCTGTTTGTAGCTGTGTGCAGTGCCCCAGGTCAGAGAGCCTGAGATGACGATCTGGGGACCGTCCCATGGGGCCTTGGAGACATCAGGATCCTCCCGTGTGGGCCACACCTGCAGTTCCCTGTGAAAGGGTCAGGAGAGACAAACAGCTAATCTTGACAGTTCAGAAGGAAAAACATCCCCTACCAAGAAAGTCAGGCCTTGCTCCTGGGTGAGGTCTCTGCCCTGAGCCCAGAAGGCTCTCCCGGTGTTACCCGAGCCTCAGTCTTGCCCCAGCAGCCCCATCTGGCCATGTGTGACCTCTGTCCCCTAGAATGGAGACAGAAAAGCCCAGGGTCTGGGCAAAATCTGATAATGTGGTGATGCCCTCAAAACTCTCCCAAGCAAGATCCCTCCACAGACTGTTCAAAAGGCCTGCTCATCAAGCATCTCTCAGACAGAGAGCATGGTAGTCCCACCTGACAGCCAGAAGCAGGCAGTGGGAACAGGGGTAAGGGGGCTACATGGGTACCAGTGGGTTTGGTACCTTCTCTCACTTTCAAGGGGAGCTCTGCAGATTCCGCCTGGGGCTACCTTGTCAGCACTCTAGACAGGTTCTTTATTTTTATTTATTTACTTTTCAGTGCTAGGGATGGAAGGCCAGCAGACCTTGTACATGCCTGGCAAGCACTGTACCCCTGGGCTAAGCTCCCGGCCGAGAGGACATTGGCAATCGCAGACATAGCCTTGAGCCGCCTGTGGAGGTGGTAGCTTTTCTTAGACAGCGTCTCTTCTGTTTACCTTGATTTTGGAGTTTTCAAACCTACCCCAGCAGCTACCTTCCTATCTTAACCATTCCATGCTTGTATAATTTGCTACTGATGGCATGAATGCAGTGTTGCTGTTTTGTTTTGTCTTAATTTGTGTGTCTGATGGGTGCATATGCAGCTGTGCACAGCATCCCTGTGTACAAGCACAAGACCAAAAGAGGGTGCCGTGTGCCCTGCTCTACCACACTGAGCCTTATTCCCCTAAGAAGGTCTCTCACTGAGCCTCGAACTCACCATATTTCAGCTGGGCCAGTAGCCAGCAAGACCCAGTGACCCTCCTGTCTCTACGCCCCTCCCCCCACCCCCACCCCCGCAACAGCACTGGTATTACAGATACGCACAGACATGCCCCTGCCCAGCTTCCATATGGGTGATAGAGACCCAAACTTAGGTCCTGCTTTTGCAACAAGTGCTCTTACCCACTGACCCATACCTCCCACCCTGACCCTGGCCTCCATACACTAAAAAGTTTACCATGGAGTCTGTGGCTAGAATTCCAGGGGTCTCTGAAAAGATCCCAAATTGCATCCTTCTTCCGTGAACCTCTAAGTAGAACTTTGGGCGTCACTACAAATGCAAATCACCTCATTGTAGAATTTGGAGTACCCGTGCTTTATGGTTTCAATGGAAATCCCCACCACCACCTCGTGTGTTTGAACACTTCACAGCCATAGCCCCAGGAGATTTTAGAACATTTTGGACTAGGGCCTAGCTGATGGATACAGAGCTAGGCCCCATGAGGGATGAAGGCAGAAGGTTTTGTCTGCCCTTTTTCTGGCCCAAGATCTCTGCTTCCTAAGTTGTTGCCCTCTGAGATGTGAGCAAGCCATCTTGGGCCACTGAGGACCGGGCACTTCACCCTCAAGAATACTACCATGCCTTTCCAACATGAAACTGTGAGCTTTGTCCCCCAAGCTGCTTAGCTGGGTGTCATTAAACACCAAATAGTCTAGTAATCTTTTGTATCTCTCTGTGCATGGCTTTAAAACACAGAGACTGTGGAGGCTGAGATGATTGAAGGCTCAACTATGCCTTGCAAGCATGAGAACCTGAGTTCTATCCCCAGAGCCCACAGAGAAAAAGCCTAGCACGGCTGATATCCCAGCACAGGGGAGGGAGATGGAAATAGGTAGATGCCTGGAGCTCACTGACCAGCCAGGCTAGCTACCTGAGGAGCTGCAGGCCAATGAGAAACTCTGTCATAAAAACAAACAAACAAACAAACAAACAAACAAAAACCCCAAAACAAGATGGGCTGGGCGGTGGTGGCGCACACCTTTAATCCCAGCACTGGGAGGCAAAGCCAGGCAGATGTCTCTGAATCCGAGGCCAGCCTGGTCTACAAAGCGAGATCCAGGACAGGTACCAAAACTACACAGAGAAACCCTGTCTTGGCAAACAAAAAACAAAACAAAAAAAAAAAGATGGACAGTATCTGAAGAATGACAGCCAAGTTTTTCTTCCGGCCTCCACATCCAGGAACACACACACACACACACACACACACACACCCCTACATACAGAGTGAACAAACATGTACACACATATAGACATATAGACATATAAAAAATAAAACAGAGACAATACGTCTGGTTTCTCCCTTGAAAATACGAGTAGAAATATTGTCTGTGTATACAGTATAAGCAACATGAAGGCCAGGCTTTGTCTGACTCTGCATAGCTCTTGCTATGTTTCTGGCACCCAGTCTAGCGTGTTGAACTTGATGGCTGTTGAGCAAACACTATTTATTGAACTAAAAACACTGGGGAAACAAGTGCTTAGAAATCCACAGATTTAAACTGAGTTTTTAAACTTGGAAAGCAATGCTTGCTTCCATGAAAAAATCAAACTGGGGTACAAAAAAGCAAAAGGACCTCCTGTGGGCTGGACGTGTAGCTCAGTGTAGACCGTGTGCTTTGCATGTGCAAGGCCCTGGGTGCAGTCCCAGCACACACACACAAAAGGAACTCCTCTACACCCTCCTTCCCTCCTTCCTTACCTGAATCTCCCCTCTGCGGTTACTCCTGTGCACTTTCTGGTGTGAGCCATTTCAACTATTTGTCTACTTCAAATGTACAAGTTGGCAAAGATGGCTTTTTGCTTTGGACATTTATGAACTTTGTTATTTGTTTCTAGTTTTGGTCTGGAATTTTGGTTTTTTGAGGCAGAATCTAGTTATGTAGCCCAGGCTGGCCGAAACTCACCATCCTTGTGGCTAAACCTCAGTAGTGCTGGATTGCAGGCATGGACCACCACACCTGTGGTTCCTTCTTTGTTTTGAGACACATATCAAAGTGACTGAGTGTTTGACTTGTATTTCAGCCAGAGAACCACCAGGACAGAAGTGACTCATGGTGGAGACAGAAACATAAAACATGTGACAACATGAAAGTCCCAGTGTTCTGTGCTTACAGTCCCCCAGAGAAAAAAAACAGCCAGAAAAAAAAAAAAAAAAAAAAAAAAAGATGTAGAAATGAGTCCTGGTGTTCTGAGAGATGAAATTCAGGATGAGAAGTCAAGGTCATGTCCTAGGAGAGAAAGCCTGTCTCCTCAGCTAGAGGTGGAGCTAGAGCCCCAGGCGGTATACCTGGCTTTAGGCCAACAGTGGGAGGGAGGAGAGCAGAACCCATTCTGACCCCAAACCTTCAGGTTTTGTTAGTCAAAATGCAGCAAAGGCTCCTGGCCGGAAGATGAGATTGAAAGGATGATGAAGGCTTCTGCAGAAGCCATGTGGAAAACGTCAGAGCAAGAGGCTTGGTGATCGGACTACGGAGAAGGTTCAGGAGGTAAAGCACTTGGCCAGCCAGCATGGGGACTTGAATTCAGACCCCCAGGAACTATGTAAAGTCACACAGAAGCACACCCATGTAATCCGAGGGACCCTAACACAAAATGTGAGGAGGGCAAGAGAAGCCCAGAAGGCCACAGGCCAGCTTGCTTGATACACCAGGACAAGCAGGCAACTGTCTCTAGCAAGCTAGAAAGCAAAGATCAATGCCCACAGGTTGTCTTCACACACACACACACACACACACACACACACACACACACACACACACACACACAGTGGCATGCCCTTGCCTGCACTCACATACAGGAACACATACAAATACACATGCAGATTTTTAGTTTAAAAAATAAGTCAGTTAAGGAACTATCAACCCAGCCTCAGTCCTTGACCCCAGTCTCCACACCAAGCCAGACCAGGACAGATCAGATAGCCAGAAGTGTGATCCCATCCCCCAAGGCAATGCCCTGCAGTAGAGTTCCTGTTAGAATTTCCTGCTCCCGGAAATTCTTCCCCCGCCATGGGGGAGGGGGAGGGAGATTCGGGAGATTATGAGTGGGCAGCCCCCACCTTAAGAGGGACACAGGACCACCTGTCCATCTGACGGTTTAGGACAGCACCTGCATGCCTGGCCAGCCTCTTTGGATTAGTGAAAATCTTATGCTGTGTCATGATCCCAAGCCATGACACCCACGGGCATCTTAGGACCCTAGCCAATGACTTGGATTCTGGACTGCACATAATTCCTCATTTATCTCCACATCTTCACAGATACTTGCAACTGTTTTCCCAGCACAGACCTTGTTTCTGGAAAACTTCTTGACTGACAGATGCTTTCCCAAGGACTAACCACGGAGCTGCTAGACAAAGCTAGCAAAGCTTCATTTGACTGGGAGCCTTCTGCAGAGGTGTGTGTGAAGGTGGCCACTTCAGGACTACCGTGATTTTATATACTGAATTAGGGACAATGCTGTTCTAACAATTTTGACCTTTCTACCCAAGAGAACAACAGTACATCTCGAACACACACTCCAGTCTTTTTTTTTTCTTTACCTTTATCTGTGTATTGGGGGAGGGTTGCACGTGTTCGTAAGTGTGGGCACACGTGTGGAGATCAGGGGACACCTCCCTTACTTCCACCTCGTTTGAGACAAAATCTCCTGTTTGCTGCTGTCTGCCTTCACCAGGCCACCTGGCCTGCAAACCTCTGAAGGTTCCCCCGTCCCCATCTCCCATCTTTCTTGAAAAGCACTGGGTTGGGGTTGAAGAGATGGCTTAGTAGTTAAGAGCATCAGGGGCTCTTCTAGAGGACCAGTTTCTAGCACCCACATAGCAGCTCATAACTGTCCACAACTCCAGTTCCAGAGGGTCTGATACCTTCTGACCTCCGAAAGCAGCAGGTACACATGTGGTATGCAGGCATCCACGCAGACAACACACACACAAAATAATACATTTTTTTAGTTTTGTAAAAGTAGTGGGTTCACAGAGCATGCTTCCGGCATCTGGATTTAGATGGGTTGGGAGATCTGAACTAAGTAAGGTGTGCCATATAGCAAGACAAACCTGTTACCCATAGATCCATCCATTCAGACCTTGCAGTAGATGTATTTTAGTGCCCTAAATGCAGGTGCTTTTGCTTACCAGGGCGCTTTGAGAATGCAAAGTGAACGGCTTACACCACAGAAATCCATTGTCTCACCATCCTGGAGACCAGATTCCAGGATCAAGGTGTGGGCAGGGTTGACTCCTCTCGCGGCTGGGAAGGAGAGTCTACAACCTGTGACAGCCTCTTAGGGTTTACCATAATCTTTGTTGTCCTTGGCTTGGAGACGCACTGTCCAATCCCTGCCTCTGTCTTCACACGACATTCTCCCTGTTAGATGACTGTGCCCAAATTCCCTCTTTTTATGAGGTTACCAGCCATGCTGGCTTAGAGCCCCACCCACTCCAGTGGGGCCTCATCTTAACTATTTATTCTGAGATGCTGGCCGGCACATCTGTACTGGGGGCACAAATGTCACAATACCTTTTAACATTACTGTCAGACAGTACAAGCTTCAATGATGCTATGACGGGATTTCTAACTTACATTTCCTTGTGGCTGGCACTTAGTTTTTGTTTTGTTTCCTGTTTTACTTTGAAATGGAGTCTCCTATAACCTAGGCTGGCCCCCAGTTCACTACTAGTCAAGGATGACCTTGAACTTCTTAATAGACCCACAACACAGCCCCACGGTTGTGCATGTCCGGCGGACCTAGACACTTCCGCCTAGCCAGTTCCGGGTCAAAATAGCTATTTCCGGGTCAAGGCATCTTGCGTGACCAGGACCCCGTGGCTTTGCATGGTTGCGTAAGAGTGCGCAAGGCAACCATGTGATCTGCGCATGCGTGGAGTAGCCACATCGACCTGTTTATGCATGCACCACCCAGCCTTTATAAGCCAGCGCCATATTCCCGGCTTCCTCTTTCCTCTTCTCCGCACACGTGTCTTTTTCACAGGCCTGAGCACTCGTCTGTCTCTTTCATCTTAATAAAACTCTTGTTAGTGGATTCTGTCGTGTTTCGTGACATTTCTTTGCAGGATAAGAGCGCCGCTAAATAACTAACACTTCTGATCCTCCTGCCCCCTTCCTCCAGTGCAGACTCTCCTGTCTTCTATCCAACATGCCTTTGTAGAGTAATGCTTGAAAGCCTTTCCCTCCATTCTTCTGAAAAACACCTCAGGAGTGTGGCGATCAGCTCCCACCCTCCAGCTGTGCCCGCTGTGGACTGAGTCTACTTCAACTCATTCTTGAAGTTTGGTTTTGGTTTTTGTTTTTCTCTGAGGGAAAAAAAAATCAATTCTGTCTGTGCCTCCAAATGCATGGTTAGGAAATTGATGGATCTTCTCATTGAAACCCTGCCATCTCTATAACCTGGCTTCTCCCTCTCTCCCTCTGTAAAGTTCTCAGTATGTGTGAGGGGTGCTGTATGTGGATCCAGGGAAGGGAAGAGCTATTCCCAAAGTCCTGGACTTGGATTTCCTGGCCCCTAATTGATGGGTCTAACCTCTACTGCTTAAAGTTTCATGAACTCCTGTGTCTCCCTCCTTTTCCTGGTCTTGTCCTCTCCCTGAGTGCAGGGATGAAGCACTTGGTGTATATCTTTCCAGTCATACCTGTTTCCCATTCATAACTAAGTGAACCCTTCCTTTACCAGCACATACAAAGGTCTCCTGAGAGTCACTCCAGGTCCTGTGGTTGATTCGAATACACAGCTCTGCTCTGCAGTGTTCCTCCAAACACGTTGGCTTTGACTTTTTTTCCTCTGTTGTCCAAAAGTCAGTTTGAATCTTGTGTATGTCAAACCTTTGCAGGGCTGACTGAGCTGGGACTACAGCTCCTTGTGGCTTCCAGCTTATATGAATTCATTCTTTACCTGCATGTATGTCTGTGTGAAGGTGCTGGATCCCCTGAAATGGGGGCTACAAGCAGTTATCAACTGCCATGTGGATGCTGGGAATTGAACCCGGTTCCTCTGGAAGGGCAGCCAGTGCTCTTAACCGCTGAGCCATCTCTCCAGCCAGGAAATCAGTTCTTAAAGCAGAGGCTATCAGGAACCCAAGTCAGGATCCACCAGGGTGGTCTGGTCTACTGTAACTTTGGATGCCCAACTCAGAAGCCTAGCCAGGGCCAATGTGGAGTCCAAAACCTGGACAGCAGCTTGCAGCCACTCAGGTAGAAAAGCCGCTAAGTTGGCACAGGGACAGAACAGACTGAGAGCAGAAAGATGGTCACTAGAGGAGTAGAGAGGGCCATGGCCAAGGAAGTGTCTCACATAGATGTCCTTCATCTCGTCCAGATGGCTGAGTGACAGCCATGAGTTGCCTCCTCCACTCCTGCATTTCCCTCTGATCCAGACAGTATCAACACTGTCTCCACACGGTTTCGGCCAAGTTGGAGCCACAGCCCTTCCCAGGCCACTGTCAAAGCTGCCATTCAAAGTGTGCTACAAACACACAATCTGAGGCTTGCTTAAAAGCTAAAAGGACGCTTTATAGGTGGTGCAATCAACCCCTCGCCCCTCCCGCCAACCTTGGCATCCTCGAACCTCCTAAAACAGTGTTTATGGCTCTTTCCCCACGGTCTCACTCCGTTATCATGGTGGCCACTGCAGTCAGCTTGTCTCTGAGTCTTCTCTGGAAAGAGTTCCCGGGTGGCTATCGTGTGTCTAATTCCCAGATCACAGGACACGTCTGAAAGCCACTGAGGTCACGACCTTTGGGGCCCATCCCCTCACCTTCCCCAGTTCACCCCGCCCAGCCCATCTGTCTTACAAGCCCATCAGCCCATCAGATTTTATGGCCTCTTCTTCGCTCACCAGGCCAGGCAGCCAGCCAGACCAGGAGTCGAAGGAGCTGCCTGTCTGTCTGCAGGAAAGATGGCTCCATTAAGTATTCCTTTTGATTCCCTGTAGGATTTCCTCCATCAGCTGAGTTTAGGGCTGCAGACTTAGCAGATAATCTGACAAAGGCCCAGGACACTAGGCTCCACGTTACCCTTGGACCAGAGCTGACCAAGGAAACTTGAGACTCCTCTGTGGGCAGCAGGTAGGCCTGCAACTGTGGCTGTCAAGAAGCAAGTTACAAGTAGTTCACGAGCTGTGTCTAGTGGTACCTGGGCCCCTTTCATGTGGGGATATCTGACAGCTGCCCAAGCCGGTGTCTGCCCAGGTTGCTATGCACATCTCTCAAGAGAGGCCGGGGCCTCGGGCCTACCTATCCTGTCAGGCTTCCAAAAGCACGTTCGCCTTTGTAATTAGGTGCTGACAGTGTAGAATTCAGCAACCCCAACACCCTCAGCTGCTACTTTAGAGTGCTTGTCCCGTGCTTTTCAGGTGACTGATCCAAGAGACCTGACCAGAGATGAACTGACTGTCCTTTCACAAGCTGTGGGCACATCATCCAGGGTTGTTATTGAGGAAGGAGGGGCTACAGTTAGGATTCTGCTGCTTCCCCATGAGCAAAAATACTTATAAGACATTGGAGAATGCTGATGAGTGATACCAAGCACCCATTTTAACAGCCCACGGCACGCCTAGGTGTCTACCAGTTCCCTCTAATGACATGGGTTATGTTCTCTCTCATCCAGGGGTTGCCAGAGATCAGAGCCACAGCAGTAGCTGCGATAGAATGAGGGGGTATGATCAGCCACCCCATTTTCTTTCTTGATGGGCTGCACTGGGGAAGGAACCAATTCCAAGTTCTCTGGTCCCCGTGTGTTTGCAACCTAGCCTGTGATGTCAGTCATTTGCTCACCAGCCAAAGGCCCAGTGGCCACAGTATGTGAGGAGGGCCAGGAAGTGGGACAATCTTCAACTCAAAGACAAGACAAAGTCTCCACAGTAGTAGCACGTGTCTCGCTTCAGCCAGACTCAGCCATTCATGTTTGCCCCCATGCAGGTCACACAAGCCACCTGTCCCACCCATCACTGACAGTGGAAGAGATTTTCTGAGGTCAACTCAACACAGGTTCACCCCCTTTAGAATCTGTGTACCCCCTTCCAGTAGTGAGGCCATAGTTGGTGTGTTCAGCACAAGGTGGGCAAAACTCAGCACACAGTTTTGCACAAGATTTGGGGGCATGTGGCCTCGGGGGTGGTCTCGGGGCCCCTCCCTCCTAGGGACATGTTACCTGACACCTGTGGATGTAAAGGAGATGAAGGTCACTCTGAGGACAACCCTGAATAACATCCCCATGTCCTGGGGCCCCCAAAGACAGCTATCTATGGCACTGCACTGAAGGCCACTAGGAGTGTGGCAAGTGTCTGAGTGGGGCAACTGGCACAGTCCTCTCTGTCCCAGACTTGAAAATGGCTCTTCACCGGGCTCAGAAATCTACATAACTTCAGATAAATGCAAGCGTGAGTGCCTGCGTGCATGCATGCATGCATGTGTGTCTGTCTGTCTGTATGTATGTATGCATGTGTTTATAAATGTTTATGTGTGCACACGCGAAGCCACTGGAGTGACTATACAGCCTGTACAGACCCTGGGATGACCAAAGCATCTGTTGAACTCTGTAGAGTGTAGACCTCTTTGAGCGATTCAGCGTGTGCCTCCCAAGTTCATCAAAGCTCACTGACAGTCTTTAGGACGCTCGTGGGTATTGACTATCCCTCAGGTGTCGTAAAAGCCCAAAGTAGAGAACAATGTATCTGGAAGAGATCTGTGTGGTTATTGCATTTTTCTAATGGAGTAGGTCTCACTCAGCTTCACAGAAAACCTGCAAAGAGTTTAAGGAAACTGTATCAGCAAAAATCCCACCAACTTAACCTCAAAGCCGCAGAGGCAGAGTCCTCTGAGCTTCCCATTTCCCCACACAGGCCGTGCCTGCCCCTCTGCTGGCTGAGCAAGTCAGAGGAGGGAACTTGCTCCCTCTCCCTCCCCCTTCCTCCCTCTCTCCCTCTCCCTTCCCCTCCCCATCTCTCTTTCTATACCTCTCTCCCCTCTTTCTCCTACCCTCCCCATGACCAAGTCTCATGTGTGCCAGACCTCCAGTTCACTATGTAGCTGAGAGTGACCTTGAATTTCTGATCCTCCTGCCTCCACCTCTGTGTGCTGGGATTATAGGACTACACCATCACACATCTTTGTGCTGTGTTAGGCATGGAACCCAGGGCTTCCTGCCCGCTAGGCAAGCATTCTACCACCTGGGCCACAGTCCCTCCCATCCGGGAGCTTGCCTATCCGTGCCCAGGTCTGCATACTGAGAACAGCTCCATGTAAGGGCTTCTCCTCAATCCGAGGAGACACCGGGTGGGTGAGAAGGCCCAGCAGGTGGAGGCATTTGTGCAGTCTCGTGACCTGAGTTCAGTCTCTGGTTCCCACAGGGTAACAGGTAAGAAATGACTCCCTAGAATTGTCTTCTGACCTCCGCACTCACACCATTGCACACTCGTGCGCGTGCGTGCGCGCACACTCACACACACACCACATATTTTTAAGGGGAGACCAAGACCCCAACCTGGGAGGGACCGAATCTGCCATGAGGGGTCAGAGTTGAGCAGATTGAATACTTCACTCCCCAAATTCATAGTGACCCCTTAGCTTCTGTGTAAGGGTTCCCGGAAGTGGAGCCTTGGAGACCACTCAGTCATGAAGGAGACAGTGTTTTCATGGAAGAGGCCTCAGAGAACCTCTCATCCTGACTGCCACAAGAGGTCCTAGGAACCAAGAAGCGGGTCCTCCCCAGACACCAAATCTGCCAACCCCTAGCTCCTGGCTGTCTAGTCTCCAAAACTGTTAGGAACTGATGTCTGCTGTTTGAGCAGCTTGCACTGAGACATGGGCCTGCCATTTTCGCTTTGCTTGTCTGTGTGATTGGATTGAGGAACACCTTAGAGAACAGGGAGGCTCCTCTCTGTCTAGCCATGATGATTAGGCCAGGAGGGCTCTGACCCCATGAGTGGATTAATCCCTTGATGGAGTCCTACCATTACTGGGACACTGTGAAAGGCAGGATGTGGGAGCTGGTTGGAGGAAGTCAGTCAGTGGGGTGTGTCCCTGGGAACTGTATCCCATGTTGGTTTCCTTCTATATGTCCCTTGTCTCTACTTCCTGTCTGCTGAGAGGAAGATGGCTTTCCACACACTTCTGCCCTCATAAAGCTCTGCTGCAGCACATGGGGCTGAGCAACCGTGGACAGAACCCTCTGAAACTGTGAGCTTAAATAAGTCATTCCTCCCTTGCGTCATGTTTTGGTCACAGCAATGCTAAAAGTAAGTCCCACCAAGCCTTAAAAGGAATACAACCCCACCCAATACCTCCAAGGACCCGAGGCAGAAGCGCCGCCAACCCACACACATGCGTGTGCCAGACTCCTGACCACAGGGACCTAGTGATATTAAGTGTTTCTATTTTTAGCCCCTAGATTTAGGGTGGTTAAGCAGCCATGGGAGATGAAAAAGCTCCCTCCTCAAAGGAACTGAGTTTTCTGAGTCAGCAATGCTCCTGGTCCCAGGTCACCTATGGCCCTTGGGAGCCAGCATCTCTAAACATGCTTATTTAAAATGGGGCTTTACCATCAGGCATGTTGGCACATGCCTGTCATCCTGGCACTTGGGAGGTAGATGCAGGAAGATGAGAAGTTCAGGATCATTCTTGGTTACATAATAAGCTCAACGCCAGTCTGGGATACGTGAAAGCCTGTCTCAAACAACAATAAAAAGAAATAAATTAAATAACATAATATAAAACAGTTCAAAGGCTGAGTCATTACTTCCTAGTCAGAACTTACAGGGTGGGGTTAAAAGGTGACAAGTGGTGACCTCCGACTCCTTATGGGAGTCCATGGTACATGACACCTTGGAGCCATGGCCTCTTCAATAATACTGTCTGTCGGGTCTCTAAAAGCCCCATACATGTGTCTCCTGGCAGAGAAAGCCATCCTGCCTATACTTCTCCTTGGGTTGTCTGAACCTTGAGGGCTGAACCTATCAAAGCAGGAGTGTGCAAGTGTCTACTGAGGGTTCTTGACAGGAGATACCTACACTCTCCTGCCTGACAGCCACAGCCTATGCCTCTAACCCATCTGAAGTGCTGGAGAGGGGACGAGCAAGCATGCTGTGGAAAACACACGTTCAGGTCTCTTAGAACCTGGAGCCGCAGGGGGGCAGCGGCAGACTCAGGCACCAGCAGAGTCTTGGGCCTATATGAGAGCCGCAGGGCAGCGGCAGACTCAGGCACCAGCCTTTACCTGGCAGAGCTGCTTCTGGCAATGCGTGCCAGCTGCAGAGGTACAGGGACACTTCCAGAGGAGTCTGTCCCTTACAGGACTTCAGAAAAAATTCTAAGTACTTGAAGCTAGTCCCCAAGAAATGAGGCAAAGAGCAGGTGGCTATGGGTGAGGGACACAGATGGAGAGGCCCCCCAAACAGGGCCACCCAGGGATCCCTGGCATTGTGCCCAGGGCTGAACCATTTGCTTCCCATGAGTCCGGGATACCAGAGCTAAGCATATGACTTCTGCTATACACGTGTTCCTGCTGTGCTGACAGGGGAGGTTGGGGGCAGGGGCTCTTGATACTATGTGTAAAGTTGTGAGCTTTCTTAAAAGAACAGCATTGTCTCTAGCCAGAATAGTTTGGGCCTATATGAGAGCTGTGAAGGGCTGTGTGTGTGTGTGTGTGTGTGTGTGTGTGGTGTGTGTGTGTCTGAGTATGTGTGTGTTCATATGGTGTGCATGTATATGTGGGTTGAGTGTGTGAGCATGCATATGTATGTGCATGTGGGTGTGGTTTGCATATGTATTCCTGTGTGTGAATGTGTGGTATAGCGTGTACATGTGGTTTGTGTATATTGCATATGTGTGTGTATCTATGCATATAGATGTGTATTTGTGTGTTCATGGGAGTGGATGTGATTCAGGTGTGTGAATGGGTGTATGCAAGTACATAGATATGTACGTATGTGGGGGTATGGATTTGGGTGTGATAGACACACAAGGGTGTAAGTGTAGTGTGCATGTGAGTGTATAGTAGTTACATTTTTCACACTGTGACAACATACCCTGACAAAGGCAGCTTAAGGGTCAATAGATTTACTTCTGTTTATAATTCCAAGGATGGGCTGGGCAGTGGTGGCGCACGCCTTTAATCCCAGCACTCGGGAGGCAGAGCCAGGCAGATCTCTGTGAGTTCGAGGCCAGCCTGGGCTACAGAGAGAGTTCCAGGAAAGGCGCAAAGCTACACAGAGAAACCCTGTCTCGAAAAAAAAAAAAAATCCAAGGACAACACTCCATCACAGGAAGACATGACAGCAAAAGCATTAGTCCTGCCTTGCGATCAGAAAGCAGAGAGGTCACTTTTCATCTGCACACAGGAAGTAGAGATCCAGAGAACAGGAAGTAGAGTCTGTCTATAAAACTACAAAGCCTGCACCCAGTGACATGCCTGCTCCAGCTAAAGGTTCTGTGACATTCCAAAGAATGTCACCAACTGGGAACAAAGAGCTAATGTACATGAGCTTGTGGGCTTGTTCAAAATACAGCAGGGCAGCTTGGGTGTCCACTCCTGTGTATGTATATGGGTTGCATGTGGTTTGGGTGTGCATGTGTGTATGTGCGTGTTATGCGAATATTCACATATGTGTATGGGTGTGGATTGGGGTGTAGGGTGCAGATTGGTGTCAATGTGCATGTGGATGTGTTCTGGGTGTGCACATATGTGTAAGGGTGTGCACACACACACACACAAATTTCTTTCAGTCTCTCCCTTCAGGCTCTAATAATCATTGGATGCCAGAAGCCGCGGGCTGTGGATGTGCTCAGTGTGGAGTCTCCACAAACAGTACCCTCCACTCACAGGAGAGCAGCCCAGGCACAGAGTGGACAATCTCAGGCCATGGGGACCACCATGCAAGCTCCAGTGTGACAGGCCTCGGATGGGATCCCTGGGTTGCCACTGTCTTTGGCCCCCTGTTTCCACCCCATTCTGTGACTAGAGTTAACCTGCTTCAGAGGGAGGAGGGATCTGCAAGCTCCTGTACATGCAGCGGGGAGCCTGTGTGGCATCTTGCAGAGACCAAAGGGTTCCCAGAAAGGTGATTCTCCTCCTCCCTGTCCACTCAGGCATGTCCCCCCCACCTGTTCCATAGCACTGTGCTGGTGCCAGTGAGGCAGGCTCGGGGAGGCAGAGCCAGAGTGGATTCTGTCTGTTCCTAAGGGGCAGCCTCCTGCTCCACAGCAGCACTTGTTGGGAAGGGAGAAGGAGAAGCTGTCAGGATGCAAGTTCAGACAAGGTTCTGGCCTCAGCTGCTGCACTGCCTTCACGGGACCCTGAGGTGTCCTTTGGGGAAGACACACGCCCTGCTCTCGGGGACCCTGAGGTGTTCTTTGGGGAAGACACATGCCCTGCTCTCGGGGACCCTGAGGTGTCCTTTGGGGAAGACACATGCCCTGCTCTCGGGGACCCTGAGGTGTCCTTTGGGGAAGGCACATGCCCTGCTCTCGGGGACCCTGAGGTGTCCTTTGGGGAAGGCACATGCCCTGCTCTCGGGGACCCTGAGGTGTCCTTTGGGGAAGGCACATGCCCTGCTCTCAGGGACAGTCACAGCATCAGAAAGATAAACAGCTGTCAGGAGACCTTTTCCTGATCGTGTTTTATCTGAAGCCTACCAGGACCATCCAGGTCTTCTGCTACCAACAAAGGCTTGAGCATGAAAAGGCTCCAAGTGGAGCTCAAGAGGGGTCCGGTATGCTGTGTCCTGGGAGTCCTACCAGGCCACAAGGATGCTGGCTCCAGATCTGGAGGACTTGTTCACAGGCAACAGGAGAAGGCACAGCACATGGCGGTCCGGGGTGGGTCAGTGGGACAAAGAGAGCTGCTGATCTCCTGCTGCAAGTGTGGGAAGGTGTCACCTGCTGTGGACAGGGCACCTTTGCCACAGCAGTTTCTCCCACACCCTGACTCATCTGTGCAGGGAGTTAGCAGGGCATGGGGGTTGTAAAGAAACAGATGACTTTCAAAATCCCCTCTGTTTAGGACTGAATTGCTTCCCTACAAAAAAAAGGGTTGAAATCCGTACCTGTGGCTGGGACCTTCTTTGGAAGTGGGGTCTTCGCACATGGACAGCTTAGAATAAGGACTTCAGAGGGACCGCTAACCTGATATGACATTTGTCCTTATTGAAAACAAACCCCCTGGGCTGTGAAGAAAGCTCAGCCAGTGAAGTACTTGTCATGGCAGCATGAGGACCAAAACCCACATAAAGATGCCAGGTAGAGCTGCATGCATGCACTTGTAAACCTGGTGCTGGGGAGGTACAGTCCCTGGGGCCTGATGGTCAGCCCCTGCCTATCGGTAAGTCCCAGGCCAGAGAGAGGCCCTGTCTCCAAAAATGACCACACTCTGAACTCTAAATACACCTGCATTTTCACACACGTGTGCACTTATCACTTGTGCCAACATCTGAGGACAGAGGGAACGTACTACTAACTATCTTCTCCACCGAACCACCCCCACTCTTGCACACACACACACACACACACACACACTTCCTGAAGTTTCCCTCCAATACTTTCGGCCTTGGCTTCTCAGCCTGGAGCGTGGTGTAGGAAGCACAGGCCACATGCCTCGCTGCTGAATGGCTGGCCTGAGATTAGCAAGAAGCTATTTTGTAAGAAATGCTTTATGTCCACCAGGGGCCTCTTTTCTTAGAAACAGGAAGTGATTGTTAGCCAAGAATAAATAAACTTGGCACTGTACACGTTAGCTTTTCACACCAATCTCTCTGCAGCCTTGGCTGGCGCCTTAGTCACAGGCCAGGGCTTCTTTTCACACTTTTCTCTGGGCTGACCGTTGAGCTGTGTTGGACCCACCTGCCCACAGGACCTCCGGCAGACTATCCCCTGTGACTCGACACCATCCTCCCTCTCGGCCCTACCTGGTGTGAGTCCGTGTCAGGAGTAGCAGTAGAGATCGGTGCCACTGACAGCCACCAGCCGAGGAATTGCCATTGCCTGGTGGCAGCATGCTAGGATGTGGAAAACGTGAACTGTGGAACACAGGCGTGCACGTCATGGCGTGCATCCTGACACCTCCTGCAAGTGGGCTGACCTCTCTGAACTCCACTCTGTGTGTTTTGAACAGGAATGTTGACAGCCAACTGGGAGAGGTTGTAAGAATTTAGGGCTCTGGGCTGGGAAGATACTCAGAAAAGTACTTGCCTTAAAAGTCTGAGGACCTGACTACAATCACCACAGCCTATGTGGGGTGGGGGAGGGGAAGGTCAGACATGGAACTGGACGGATGCTTGGCAGTAAAGAGTCCACACTGCTCTTGTGGAGGATCTAGGTTGGGTTCCCAGAACCACATCCACTGGCAAACAAATGCCTATAACTCCAGTTCCAGAGGATCTGACTTCCTCTTCTGGCCTTCGAGGACACCTGCACTCACACATACCTCCAACATACAGGTACATACACACACACACACACACACACACACACACACACACACACACACACACTAAAAGCTGGTAAAGTCAGATATGTTAGTGTAGTGTGGCAATTTGCTCATGTAATCCCAGCACTGGGAAGGCAGAGGCAGGAAGACCCCTGGAGCTCTCTAGTCCGCTTGGCGAATTCCAGGCTAGTGACAGACCGTCTCAAACAGAAAATCAAGGTGGATGGAGTCTGAGAACAACAGCCAAGGTTGTCCTCTGGTCTCCTGATCATAAGTACAGACATGCCCTGCACACACAGGGACACACACACACACACACTCGGAGGATTTAATGAGCCGAGGTCCGTACACAGCTGGTATAACGTAACAAGAGAGTGTGTCCAATCAAGGATATGTGTCCTTGCTTCCAAAGACCACACGGAAACCCCCCACAGGGCACTGGGGGAGCCCACACTTTGGTGAAACCCTAGAGTCTTGTGCTGTTTCCAGCATGAACCAGGACTGTAATTTAACACTCATTCGACGAGGAAAGGGAATGAGGGTGAAGGGGCAGCTTGACTCTGGGTAATTGACGGTAACCTTGGCTACTTGTTCTTTTCTCTCTGCTAAAATGTCATTGCTGGGGCTGGAGAGGTGGCTCAGTGGCTAAGATTACTGACTGCTCTTCCAGAGGACCTGGGTTCTATTCCCGGCACCCACATGGTGATTGATAACTCTCTGTGACTGACTCCAGTTCCAGAGAGTCTGGTACCCTCCTCTGGCCTCTGAAGGTGCCAGATATACACACGTGGCGTACATTCATCCACACAGGCCAAACACCTATACATAAAATCAAATATTTTTAAAGTTTTAAATGTTACTGATCTACCGCCAATCTAACAGAATTTTATCTTGTGTCAAATGCGTCAGAGAGGCTGGCTCCTTTGTTTTTTCCCTTTTGCATGAAGGTCCCAAGCACAGGGACCTGGCTGTGAGGACATATCAGATGAGGCCTTTGCTGGCCCAGGTTCGCTGCTACAGTGGAGTGAGCCAGAAGGCACGGGGTGAAGGCAGTGTTCCAGGGAAGCTGAGTGGCATGTGTGTCTTGCAGAAGTGGTGAGACAGAGTCATGCATCCTGACACCTCCTGCAATTGGGTTGGCCTCAGTGATTGGACCGAGAGACGGAAGAAGGGCATAAGATGCTTCTGAGCTCCCTGTGAGCTCTGGGGGTGCCCTCTGGGGACCAGCTGCAGTGCTGAGATATCGAAGCAGTGTGGGAAAGGCACATGAGGACCCTCAAGCCTGGAGGTTGTTGAAAATTGAAAGCTGATGGCCACTGCTGGGTACATGCACGATCCACTTTCCAAGCCTTCGGATTCCAGCGTCTAGAGACCCCAAGTGTGGATCACCAGACAGACAGCACACAGCACATGGGAGAGAATTAAGGATTGAATTTTGAAGTTTTCAAAGTTCTGTTTGTTTTATTTCATGTAGAGTGCCTGAATGCATGTGTGCATGCATCCGTGCATGTGTGCAGGTATGTGTGCCCAGGTACACACATGTGGGAACCAGAGCAGGACATCAGTTATCTTCCTCTATTGTTTGAGCCCCAGTCTCCCACCTAACTGGAAGCATGTTGTTTTGGCTTTCGGGATTGGCCTGTCTCCACCCCTTAATGCTGGGACTACAGGCATACATAACCATGCCTGGTTTTTACAGAGACGGGGATTTGAACTCAGGTCCTCATGTTTGTGGAACAAGCACTCTCGCCTGCTGGGGTATCGCAGCCCAGTGCTTGGTTGCTTTAGACTGCTAAGCTTTGGTGTGCTTACCAAACCAGGAAAAAGGCATCAGTGGGAGGGTGGGGCAGTGGTGGGAAGAGGCTGTTTCTCTAACGGGGTGACAAGCAGATCAAGAGGCAGGAGCTGAGAAGCCAGACGCCCCGAGTCTGGGACAGAACACTTGTAGCAAGGAGCTTGTGAGGCCCGCCCTGGGCACGAGGGCCAGCCAGGGAGGGTGGATGAGGGGACTCTGAGAGGACAAAAGAGAAGCCATCACAGAGCGCTGACCACGCAAACGGGGCAGCCATTCTAAGCACAGTGATGAGTCTGCCAAAAGTTTAAACAGCAAATGTCATGGCCTGACATCTCGTCCTCTCAGTGGCCTTTCAGAGGGGCCCTGTCATGGGGACCAGCAAGGAGGTAGAGGTAGGAAGGCCCACACAGGCGCGTGGAGGGAGCTCCAAGGTCCCTTTTCTCCACAGTCACAATAGTCCCTGAACTAACTGCTCGGGAACTCAAGTGTCTTGGGGACAGCAGAAGCCCTGGTGGGGTGGGGGGTGACCCCGCATGGTTTGAGAGGACATCTCACTCTAAAGAGCTGAGCCCACCACCACACCTTCCACGGGGGCCTGTGGCAGGCACTTCCTAAGAGGAAAAACAGAATCGGTCTCCCGCCAAGGGCGCAAGGCCATGCTGCCCTGTCTTCAAATCAAAGCATTCACTAGGGACACTCTGGAAGAGAGGTGGTCACGTGGTCCTCCAGACAGGCCTGAGCACCTAGCACTGCAGTCACTGACTTCTGCGCCCAGGTCCTTGAGGAGGAGGCTATCTTTAATCTCAGAGTTTGTCTTCTCACAGGAAGTGCCTGGCGGGAGGTCCCACTCCTCTCTGGTCTGAGGAAGAAGTGTACCTACCTGTCCTCAGCACCTACCTGGACACAGCAGTTACACAATGTGGAGCCTACCTCAGGCAGGACATGCACGTCCTCTACCGTCTTCTTCTTCTTGTAGTTAATATAATCCACAACACACAGAAGCCAAAACCAGACCCTGCCTCTTCTCAACTAGAAGTTTAAAGGCCCTGTTTCGGACCTGGAGATGAGAGATTCCAACCTCCAGGGGAGAGGGCACTTCAGACCTGGCTGGGCGTGGCCCGGCAATTGCAAGGCTGGGTGTTGGCCTGCTTCACTGGCTAGGGGAACAAAAATAGACTTTTCCTTCCACACCAGGGAGAGTTAAGGAGATGGTGATGTTTGTTCTGAGGTTTAGGAACTAGTGTGGTCCAACCCAAAGACGAGAATTAGAGAGTATACTGAGACCAGCTCCATCTCCCCAGCTTGCCCCACTTAGGGCACAGGCTCCATTATTCCCAAACCAGTCAGAGCCCCCCGCAACAATGCTCGTCTTTGTTTGTCTGTGTGGTGTGTTTGTGTGCAGTGATGTACTTGTGAGGGTAGGTTTTGTACAAGTGTGCATTTGGATGTTTGTGCATGTGTATACATGCATGTAGAGGTCAGAAGTTGATAAGGTGCCTATCATTGGTCATTCTCCACTTACAGTTTTAATTCATTTTTCAATTGTTATTGTGTGTGTGTGTGTGTGTGTGTGTGTGTGTGTGTGTGTGTGTGTGTGCATGTGCATACATGTGGCACATGTGTAGAGGTCAGAGGACAACCTTTAAGGAGTATATTTTCTCTCTCTACCTTTATGGGGTCCCAGGGACTCAGTTCCTTAGGCTTGCCCAGCACCTGCCAAGCCACCTCACCAGCTCCACCATCTAAGCTTTTGAGACACTATCTCTCACTTAACCTGAAGGTCACTGAAGTAGCTAAGGTTGGCTGGCCAATGGGCTTTGGGAATCTGCCTGTCCCACCCTGGTTATACCTCAGTGATGGAGTTACACCATGTTTCACCATGCTACCTTTTTATATGGATTTGGGGGATGCAGACTCAGGCCCTTTACACACTGAGCCATCTTCCCAGTCTCTCAACACTGCCCTTCTTGATCCAGCCCTCCCCTAGCAGAAACTTTGACATGTAAAAAAAAAAAAAAAAAACATTTCTCCCAACACCATCCATATGCAAATTATGGGATGCAGAAGACACCTTCGCATGTGGAAACTCTGGCCAAATGTTCAACACCATGGACTGTACCAAGGTTAAAGTCAGGGCCTTTCCAGAGATCTGTCTTGGGAGCAGACAAGTGTGAGGCAGCTAATGCTTGCCACACACTCTTCTGTAACAGTCAACGCCAGTAACTCTCCGGATTACATTAAACAGTAGTGAGAGGTAATGCAAATGCCTGCAACCAAAACATTCAAGAATGCTGTTCTCTGAAAGCTAGCCCTTTAAACAGCATCCATTTCTGTCCTCTCTCTCTCTCTCTCTCTCTCTCTCTCTCTCTCTCTCTCTCTCTCTCTCACACACACACACACACACACACACACACACACACACACACACACTCCTTTACCAATTGCTCAGCTTACATATTTCCACTTGGAAAGCTGACCTTTGGGGAATTGGGTAGATACATCCGTAAATAGCTGGCTGCACAAGCATGGGAATTTATTTAAGTTTGGTCTCCAGCATCCCTGTAAAAAGTTGGGTATGGTGGAACATGCTTATAATCCTAGTGCTGGGGGAGGGAGATGGAGACAGGAAGATTCCTGGACTCACAGGCCAGACAGCCTAGGCAAATTGGTGCATTCCAGGTTCCAGTGAGAGACCCTGTCTCAACACATAATAAGGCAGAGGGCTCCTGAGGAGCAATACCTGAGCCCTCTGCATGTGTACACACATGTATGTGCACCTGCACACATACACATGCACAAGTACACATAAAAAAGTAAACTAACCTGGTTTTATATTTAACATGATTTCTTTTCTCCACTCACTAAAGGGTATAGCTTTACATTTCAGCAAAGTTTTAGTAGAATTTAAAACCAAATGAAACACAGAATCAAGACATTTGAGATGATATGAAGTACAGAGAGAGGGAGAGGAAGGAGGGAAAGAGTGGGAGAGGGAACAGAGAAGGAAGAAAAAGGGGAGACAGGGAAGGAAGGAAGAGGGAGGGGGAGGGAGGAGGGAAGGAGGAAAGGGGGAGGGAGGAGGAGGGAGGAAGGCAGGAGGAGGGAGGGGGAGAGTGAAGGGGAGGAGGGAGAAAGAGGGAAGGAGGAGGAGGGAGGGGAAGAGGGAAAGGGGAGGGAGGGAGGGAGGGGGGAGGAGGGAGGGAAGGAATCATAGATACTGAACTCCAGCGGGTCCTTCTACCACATGAGTGTTCTTACAGCTCCTGTGGGGCAGGTTTGTTTTCTGCTAGGTAAGGACTCAAGGAGGTAACAGCTGTCTCCAGCCTGCATGAGGACCTTCACCAGAACTCAAGCACATCATGCTTGAGGCCCCTTGACCTCAGACTTTCAGCCTTCAGAAGCAGTAGACATACTGTTCAATTGCTTATCAGCCCCTAGGCTGTGAAGCTTTGCTCTAACAGCCTGAAGGGACAGGGATGACCCTGGAGTCCATTACCAAGATGACAGTCTCCAGAAAAGAAGTCAAAAGAGACATGACTCCAGAAGGTGAAAGTTATCTAGATGTACTGAGTTAATGACAGCACATCAATTTAATGACACAGAACTGGAAGATGGGCCTGGAGGATGGCTCAGTGCAAGCCTGTGGGCCTGGAATTGCTCAGTGCAAGCATGTGGGCCTGGAAGATGGCTCAGTGCAAGCCTGTGGGCCTGGAAGATGGCTCAGTGCAAGCCTGTGGGCCTGGAAGATGGCTCAGTGCAAGCCTGTGGGCCTGGAAGATGGCTCAGTGCAAGCCTGTGGGCCTGGAGGATGGCTCAGTGCAAGCCTGTGGGCCTGGAAGATGGCTCAGTGCAAGCCTGTGGGCCTGGAAGATGGCTCAGTGCAAGCCTGTGGGCCTGGAAGATGGCTCAGTGCAAGCCTGTGGGCCTGGAAGATGGCTCAGTGCAAGCCTGTGGGCCTGGAAGATGGCTCCGTGCAAGCCTGTGGGCCTGGAAGAATGCTCAGTGCAGGCATGTGGGTGCCATGTCAAATCCCCAAAACCCATATAAAAAGCCAGGCATGGCATCACGCATTTTAATCCCAACATTGGGAGGCAGTGGCAGGAAGATCCCTGGAGCTCACTGACCAGCCAATCTAGCCAAATCTGTGAGCTTCAGGTTCAGTGAGAAATCCTGTCTCAACAATTACAGTAAAAGTGATTGATAATAATGTCAACCTTTACCCTCCACAAGTTGGAATATATGCACAAACACACATCCATATGAGCACATATATACACATATACCACACGTGTACACACACACACACACACACACACACACACAGCTCTAAGATGTAATTTAAAGAAAGCAGGGAGGTAAGACCTTGGCAAAACATATAGAACATTGCAAGCTATAAAACAATATAGAATCATATCAATTTATGATGATAATTTGTTTTTTTAATCTGTATATTTCTACAGGTGGTACACTCTTATGATCCAAACACAAAAACACATAAGGGCATATAGATTATGGCAGAAGCTCCCCTGTTGCCATGGAGACCACCTGCATCCACAGACCATGAACACGTGGAGTGACTCCTTTGGCAGTGTGCTAACCCATCATAGAAAGCACCAAGCACAGACAGCCACCTACTAGTGGACACTGACATCTCTGAAGCTGTGCTTTATGCATGGGTGTCTTCATCTTGCCCTAGTCTCTATGTAGTAAGCAGAGATGGGATTGTAGTTGTTTTGACAGAAATTGCCAAGGTGCCCTTCTCAGACCTTAGAATGTGTTATCCTTTGGCATGGGGAATCGTACTCAAGGGATTTTGCAAGCTGGGCAGGTGCTCTGCCACTGGACCATATCCCCATTTTAAACTCCCTTTGTAGTTTAATTTCTCGGGACATTTGCTGAACTTTTCATTGAACTATTTTCTGTGTACCAAGGCATGCATGCAGTGCTCATTGTGTAGCCTTCTTGCCTTTTTCTAGACATCCCCAAGCACCTGACTTGGACCCCAGTGGAGCCAGCCCCCAGGCACATGTAAATAGCCCTCTAAGACCAGCTGTACCTGTAAGGACCCCAATCAGTAGCTTAGCTGCTCCAGGCTCTCCCAGTGCTGGCCCCGTCGACTCCGCCTCCCATTAATCATGCCATGTAGGACTACACCACTCTGTGGCCTCAGGTGGGCTACAGGACATGGGTCCTTTTCTGAGCAGTTCCTATTTCCTTGGGACGTTTTGTCTTTTCCTGCTGGTGTGTAACGTAAGAGCTCTTTGCATGTTCTGGAAAAGAGACTTTCTGTCACAGTCTCATCTTGCAAAGGCCTCCTGCTCCAAGGCTACCCTTTCACACCCCTAAGGTCACCTGAGCGACAGGAACGCTGGTCTCAGCAGAGTCCTCCTGACTAACCCTTCCCCTGTACACATCTACATTCTGGTGAAGAAATGTCTGTGTCTGCCAAGGCAATGTAAGACATGTTCTCTCTCGAGTTTTATTAGTTTTTGTCTTTTGAAGTTAGAGCCACTATTCTTCAACACTTCATTCTGAATTTAAAAGTGAGGTAGGCATCAAAATACATTATCTCTCCCATGGATATTTAATTAAACAATGCCACTTATTAGAGAAAATGATACAACAGCATGTGTGCATGCATGTGTGTGCACGTGTGTGTGCATATGCGTAAGTGTGCCTGTGCATGTGTGTTCCTGTGTGTGAGTGTGCATGAGTATGTGCATGGGTGCATGTGTGCTGCATAGGTGTGCATACTCAGGTATGTTTGCCCATACAAGAATGGGTGAGCTTGCCCATGTGTGCACCTGTGGAGGACAGACACCAATGTCTATGAACCTTCCTCTACCTCCATCCGGTTTTTGAGACAGGATCTGTCACTGAACCTGGAGCTCTTATTTCTGCTAGACTGCTGGACTGAGTCCCCTGGATCTTCCTGTCTCTGCCCCAGACACCAGGCTGAGGTACAGACACATATCTGGCTTTTTTTTTTTTTCAGATTTGTTTAATTTCTGATCACATGTATGTGCGTTTGTGTCTGTGTGGGGGTTTGTGCACCTGAGTGCAGGTGCCTGCAGAGGCCAAAGGCATCTTCAGATGCTCCTGGAGATGGAGTTACAGGCGGTTATTAGCCTGATCCAATGCTAAGAATGAAACTGGAGTTATCCGCAAGAGCGACGCACATTCTTAACCACTGCGCCAGCCCTCCGGCCCCACGCTGGCTTCTTATGTTGGTGGCAGAGATCCGAGCTCAGGGCCTCATGCTTGCACAGCAAACACTTTACCAACTGAGCCATCATCCAGCCCCAGATACCGTCTTACAATAAACGCCATGGCCTGGGTGTGGTATGGACACTTGTGAAACACATCGGAGCCAAGTTACAAGTGACAGAGAGATCTTCCTGACAGGAATCACACCTGAGCCTCAAGCCTCCTTCCCCACACAAACTACCTCAGTACGGAGAGATTTCTCCACCAAGAATCATCCTCCTCCTCTCTGGTGTATTTATTCACCAGAGGGTGGTTGGAACTGCCCACGTTAACACTGTGGGTGGCTCACATCCCACTTCCCCTCCCACTAGGTGCCACAGGCAGTCATTACTGTAACTTTGTACCCTTCTTATGTGAGGCCCCCAGTACCAGATCCAAAAAGCCTGGGCACACCCACGTGGTGTTCCAGGAAGTACCACACAGCATCAGGCACTGAAGACACTCTCACAGGCCACACACATGCCACTGCTTCTCAGACATCCACTGGGTCAAGTGGGAATCAGCCTGCAGCAGGCAGCAGAGTCAAGCCAGGGGGTCAGCCAGAAAGGAGACCAATTCAGGCTCACCCTGAAGCAAGCACTCAGGACGACGTCCTTTGAGCCTTCCCTGATGGGGAACCAGATGGACCTCCACGTGGGCTATTCCAGATGGGTGGCCTCCACCACAGGGCATTGCTACCAGGGCTAGACACCCACATCAAGTACCTGGGCAGCTGCCATCGAGTGAGGACAGCAGGGCCCAGTTTTCTTCCAGCCAGCCAGCTCCAGGCAGCCCCTCCCCTGGACTCTCCCCAGGTCTTCAAGGCTCAGGCAAACAGAATTTTTCTAAGAAAGGCCCAGCTAACCTCACCAGGGGAAATTACAGCACCGTCCCTGGGCATCACCTTTAAAGGGCTTTGCGTTCCTGCCACACCCCCACGGTGCTCCGCAGGATGCTCCCCACTTCCTGTCTTCTGAGCATCACACAGTTTTCCACCCCCACTTCAGCACTTACTCCACCAACCTCAGAAAGAAAGCCAGGCAGCAGCGAGTGCTCAGGTGCTTGGAGCAGGGCCTTCCCGCCCTGCAAGCCTCTCGATATAAGACAGACAATGGTGCAGAGAGAGTTTGGAGCACCCTGGAAACTCAGCTGAAGGTTATTGAAGAGCCATTCACTAGCCAGGGCGCAAGGCCAACAGGCTGGGGAATGCTCAGCTCTGATGCCTTTGGTGTCATTAATGAGACTTGCATTAATGAGGTTCCGTGTGGTCTGTTCTGGAAGCTTGAATCCCCGGTAGTTGTGTTAGGAAGTGGGAGGACCTCTGAGTGGCAAAGCCCTGGTGAGTGACTCCGAGCTCATGGAAGTGCGTAGTTAAAAGGAATGCCAGTCTCCAGGAGTAGTGAGCGGTGGAGAGAGAAAAGAAGTCTGTCCAGAGCACTTGAACCTGGCTCCGGCTTCCTGTCTTAAAATGTGATCTCTTGCCAGGCATGGTGGCTCACGCCTTTAATCCCAGAACTAGGGAGGCAGAGGCAGGTGGATCTCTGAGTTCAAGGCCAGCCTGGTTTACATAGTGAGTTCTAGGACAGCCAGGGCTACTACACAAAGAAACCCTGTCTCACCCTCCCCACCTCCAAGAAAGAGATGTGATCTCTCCCTTTCAAATGCTCTCCTGCTGTGATGTCCTACCAGAGACTGAACCATTGGGGCCACCCCATTTTAGACTTTGAGCTTTCAAAACTGTGGCTTACATAAACCTCTTTTCTTTATCAGGTGCCTATCTCAAGCATTTCCTCATAGTAACGAAGAAGAGCTAGCATACCTTTCCAATGCTGGAAAAGCCTCTTGACTGGGCACTGTGGCTGGTCAGGGGACATTGTAAGTGAGGCACGGCCTGATCCTCGGCATCGGCAGGCTCTTTCTGAAGGTTATTTTTTTTCGTTTATTTTTGTTGTTTTATTATTATTACACATACTTATTTGTGTGTGCACTTGTGCACAAGCACAGGTGTGAGGGTGCGGGTGCCAAAACACACTTAGGAAGGTCCGAGGACAGTGTGCAGGGATCCCTTACCTCCTTCCACTCTGCGGGTCCCAGGGATCAAACCGAGGAAGGACATCATGGCAGCCAGAGCCTTGACCTGCTGAACCGTCTTGTTGGTCTTCTTCTCTGTTTGTTTGCTTTGCTTTGTAGTTACGGCAGGGTCTCGTGTAGCCCAGGCTGGAACTTACTATGCAGCAGAGGATGACCTTAAACTTTTGACCTTCCTGTCTCTACCTCCCCAGTGGTGGGATGATAGACATGAAATAACACACCAAGCTTTAAAGGTCACTTTTCTGACCAAAGGGAATCCTGGGTTCCCTAACCAGAGACATAGTAAATTTAAATTTCAAACCCCAAGAAAGTCAGGTATAGTGGCACACAGCTTTAGTCAGTCCCAGCACTCAGGAGGGAGAGTCAGATGGATCTCAGTGGGTACAAAGCCAGCCAGGGATACACAGTGGGAGCCTGTCTTTTTAAAAGAAAAAAAAAAAAAGATTCTTTTCTGTATCTTGTGCAAATGCCGCGGGCAGTGGTGCCACACTGTGACTGTGCTGTGGGGCCAGGTGGGGACTTCTACCAACAATGAGGGACCAGTACTAAGTACTCTCCCTTTCATTTCCTAAGACGGAGAAAGCACACAGGGCAGCAATCTCCCTGCAGAGCAATACCTTCAGGCACCATGTGGGCACAAGGGGCCCTCCGCTGATGAAGACGGCAGTAGAAAGGCACGTGTGCGAATATGCAGGAGGCGAAGGCAGAAAGGGAAGACCCTGTATACGACTGAAGAAGGTAGAGGTGTGCAAGCAGAGCGGGAGCAGGGAGAGCTGCAGGGAGAGCTGCAGAGAGAGCTGCAGAGAGAGATGCAGGGAGAGATGCAGGGAGGGATGCAGAGAGAGCTACAGGGAGAGCTGCAGAGAGAGCTGCAGGGCGGGAGCAGGGAGAGCTGCAGGGAGAGCTGCAGAGAGAGCTGCAGGGAGAGATGCAGGGAGAGATGCTGAGAGAGATGCAGGGAGAGATGCAGGGAGAGATGCAGAGAGAGCTGCAGGGAGAGATGCAGGGCGGGAGCAGGGAGAGCTGCAGAGAGAGCTGCAGGGAGAGCTGCAGGGAGAGCTGCAGGGAGAGATGCAGAGAGAGCTGCAGGGAGAGCTGCAGAGAGAGCTGCAGGGAGAGCTGCAGAGAGAGCTGCAGGGAGAGCTGCAGAGAGAGCTGCAGGGAGAGCTGCAGAGAGAGCTGCAGGGAGAGCTGCAGGGAGAGCTGCAGAGAGAGCTGCAGGGAGAGATGCAGAGAGAGCTGCAGGGAGAGATGCAGAGAGAGCTGCAGGGAGAGATGCAGAGAGAGCTGCAGGGAGAGCTGCAGGGAGGGATGCAGAGAGAGCTGCAGGGAGAGCTGCAGGGAGGGATGCAGAGAGAGCTGCAGGGAGAGATGCAGGGCGGGAGCAGGGAGAGCTGCAGGGAGAGCTGCAGAGAGAGCTGCAGGGAGAGCTGCAGAGAGAGCTGCAGGGCAGGAGCAGGGAGAGCTGCAGAGAGAGCTGCAGGGAGAGCTGCAGAGAGAGATGCAGGGAGAGCTGCAGGGCAGGAGCAGGGAGAGCTGCAGGGAGAGCTGCAGGGAGGGATGCAGGGAGAGATGCAGGGAGAGATGCAGAGAGAGCTGCAGGGAGAGCTGCAGAGAGAGCTGCAGGGAGAGCTGCAGGGAGAGATGCAGGGAGAGATGCAGGGAGAGATGCAGGGAGAGATGCAGAGAGAGATGCAGGGAGAGATGCAGGGCGGGAGCAGGGAGAGCTGCAGGGAGAGCTGCAGAGAGAGCTGCAGGGAGGGAGAGCTGCAGGGCAGGAGCAGGGAGAGCTGCAGAGAGAGCTGGGCACCACCCCCGGAGCAGGGCCCTGGAGAAGAGGAGGCCTGTCAGGAGGAAGGGAAGCCCAGTTTTGGATCAGAACAGTGCTGAGGTCATAAAAGAACAAGACAACTTGATTGTGTTCATGTATGTGTGTGCACATGTAATATGTATGTCAGAAATTGAGAAAAATTAACATAGTGGAATATACTAACAATCAGACTAACTAATCATTCATCTTAGCAACAATTTCTGTGAGCCATAGACTTCAAAATTATTGTGACTAATTTTCCTTTTATACTTTTTTATGTCTCCCAGGTTTTCTATCGATGTTTCTTTTAATTTTTATTTCTCTTACCCAATAACCAAGGAAATGAAAGAGCTCAGGATGAGAAGGAAGGCGTCTTCCACCTACCATTTCCTCCTCCTAGAAGAGCCTGCTGCAATTCCTGGAACCCATGGCTTTCCGCACCTATCACTTGCACACCTCAGCTCCCAGGCCTGAGGGCTGTAACACCCTGACTTCCACATTGAAAAGCAAAGGTTTCCTTAACTTACTCGTTCCTCCTTTCCAGAGGCTGGCGTTTAGTTCTGGGTTCAGTAAGAGGTCCTGTCTCAAAAAAGAAAATAAACAAATACATAAGTAAATGAGACAGAGAGCCACTCAGAACAACAGAGACACAGATGTTAACCTCTGGTTTCCGCATATCCTCAGACATGCACAATCGTGCTCACACGGGTATACCGCACATGGTTTCTGTTTCTTTTTTTCATCTGTTTCTAAAGCAATTCTTGATGTCGGTCTTTACAGCAGTGGTTCTCAGCCTTCCTAATGCTGCTAATATGGTTCCTCATGTTGTGGTGACCCCCAACCATAAAATTATTTTCATTGCTACTTCATAACTGTAGTTTTGCTACTGTGATGAATTATAATGTACATAGTGTTGGAGATAGAAGTTTGCCAAAGGGGTCACGACCCACAGGCCGAGAACTGCTGCTTTACCGGATCAGAATAGTGATGCTGATGATCAGCACTCCACATCTGTATCATTTGCCATTTGCCATGTTAGTGACCAATCAGCCACATCTCTCCCGAATATTTCAGGTGAGGGACTTGTGTGTTATTTTGAGCTGACAAATGTTGTTTCAGTCTGGTCAGAGGGGTTTCCTCCACACAGACAAATCCCATGTGCTGCAGACCAGAAGCAATCTTGTGAGTGTCGGATCAAATCATTCTCTCATCATTTCAGGACACTTCATTTGCTTCCTGCTCATTCCTCTTCTTGGGGTCTGACTGTTTTGCCCCCATTTCAAGATTATCTTCTTTTTTCCCCCGTCACATTCTGCACCTCCAGCCTCAACATCACTCCAAGTCACAGCTCATCTTTGTGGATTCCTTCTTAGCCCTGCACACAGCTTTCATTAACCTTGCCATCCAGCATCCTTCAGAATGTAGCTCAATTGATGCGTTAGTTACCTTCCTCTTTGCTGGGACAAACTATTTGACAAAACAATGAAAGAACAGAGGGTTTGTACGGACTCATAATCTGGGGGTGCAGTCTGCCGTGGCAGGAAAGGCATGGTGACGGGAGGACGGAAGCACAGTCGTGTGTCACAGAAGCACAGTCGTGTGTCACTGAATAATGAGGGCACACTCTACAGATGCATCATTGGTACAAACGGCAGTGCATGTGACACCGAGGAGGACCCCACCACAACGGTTTGTGTGTATCTAAAAATCACAAAGGTGCATAAAAATGCCAGGCAGTGAGAGTTTCCATGACAGTCTCACAAAGCCTCCGTCTAGAGATGGCCCATTGCTGAGCAGAATGACATTGAGCACCTTGTGATCACACCCTATTGGTAACCTTTATTCAAGTCTCAGAAGCACTGGTCCATGAGCCGGTCATGCCACCCACCACCTTCTCCAGTGACTCCCTGGCACGGTGCAGAGGATTGATGTCCTAGGATGTCATAGGAATGCAGCTACCTGTTCATACAACCTTCTTAGCCTTGGAATAACGAGAGGGACTCTTGGGGACAGCAAGCTCTAACCCACAGGGCTGGATTAAGGAGCTCCTAGTAGGCACCATGTTGCAGGACTGCCATGGGCAGCAGAAGGTAGTTTCTATACTACCTGGACTATCTTCCCAGGAGCTCAGGGGCTGGAAGGTGCTGTAGACTTTTCCCTGTATGGCAAAACCCTAGACCCCTGGCTTCATCAGTACCCGGTGTGTCCACCAAGAAAGGGATGGCATTAGCTCTTAGAAGGGAACAACTGAGGGTCATATGCTGAGCAACCCCTTGCAGCTGCCTTGTGAGTCCTTCTTAGAAGAGGGCTTGAGGACCCTGGCCCAGCATGGCTTTTAGGAAGGTGCATGCTGTCTTCATAAGGGCAGTAGCTCTCATTGGCCAGATACATTCTTAGTACCCTGCACCTGGATGATTTACCAAGGAAACTTGCACATGCAGGCCATAATAACATTACCCAGAGGAGAGGTGTTTTCCCGCCATTTCAGTGAGTGGAGGAGAAATTTTAGAAGCAAACAGAGACTTGCTGGTGGAAGAGCTTGAGAGGGGTCCCAAGTACATGATCCACCAGCTCTAACATGCCTGTCACATGCCACGGGGCTGTGTTCTGGCTACCTCCACTGACTTTGGCACTACCCAGGGAGTCTGGATGGTGGGAGGTGGTCCCCACGGGGGCTTCAGCTGGAGACACTGAGCTGATCCTGGGTAGGGATGGTCAGAGATGGACTTGGGAGAGGATTCCAGGTCACAATGGGAAGGAGAAAAATCACTCTTGTGGCTGGTGTGCATATTGGAGAACAAAAACTGTGTCCTGTTTCCCTGCAGATCAAGAAGTGGACCACTATACCGCACAGATGGAAGTTCAGCCTCCTCAGTGCCTGGAGCCTGTTCCTCTTCCTGGGCTGACCTGGGGGATAACCTCAAGGGAGGCCGGGCTGAGTGCCCCACTACATATCTTACAGACACTGGGACTCGGAGGAAATCCCCAGGCTCCCCCCACCCCCCATGCAGAATCTCTCCATGAGCTGGCACAGCTGAGGAAAAGAGAAACCAGGACAGCTGGTGCTGAACCACAGAGCAAACCTCTCACAGATGGCAAGGGCCTGCCCTGGGAAGTCAGGTCAGAGGGCGAGGCTCCAGGTGAACGGAAGAGGAAAAGTGAACACTTACCCTATGGTGTCTGTGTTTAGGATGTGAAATATGCTTTAGCCCCATGACCACCAGGAACATGTAGCCAGTACTCAGTAAGTGTGGCCAGACCCTTGGCCACCCCTTACACTGAGAGGCCACCCCATCTCCAGCCTGCAGCTGTAGACTCACAGAGCCGCCCACTGAGATCAAATCAGTTCCTGGAGAAGTCCTTCTGGTACCAGGCAGCTCTTCCAGCCCCCCAGACCTCAGGGAGATGCAGGTGCCCACTGCCCTGTCTGCTCCGAAGCTCAGACGGAACTTGCAGAACAGAATGTCAGCATTTCGCCCGTGTGGAGGCCCCAGGGCACGTGGATCTGGCCTCCATCAACAATCACAGAAAATCTGCCCTGGCACTCTCGGGACACCAGCGTGTTCCTGCCAACAGTATAACCAGGGCTGCTGAGGTCCACAGGGGACGTACTGCCTAGGCAGATTCTGTCTCCCAACTTTCCTGGGTTCTGTCCAGCTGCCAAGAGATACACTGTGCCCAGAGGAGAAGTAGAGATGTTACCCAAAGTTCTGACTATGCAATGACACGGAAAATTGCCGAGTTAAAAAACAACAGCAAAAATAACAGCTTTTCTTTTCGAAAGCAAACTCCTGGAAATACGGAAAACTGTTTGTTTGGTTTTTTTTCCAGTGCCATCGGGAACATCGACTCAGGCACTTCACCTTCCCCACCAACAATGCCAGGAAATCAACTGGCCTGTCCTAAAGATGGGCGCTGCCTTCTTTACAAATTAAGAAACGATGCTCTTCTGAGAGCCAGCATTACCCCCGTGGGGTTCCTGGTGTACACTGCTGGTTCTCCCCTCCTCTTGTCTGCCAGTCTGCCAACGTCCCCAGCCTCATTTTAACTTCTTGTGAGAGTGTGCCAAGGCACCTGCAAGCCCTTGGAAAGTGGGGGGGAAGTGTAAAAAAAAAACAAGCAAGGAGACGCTGGTACGTAAGTAGGCAGAGGGCTTGGCATTTGCGTCTGGCAAACTGAAGAGGCCTTGTTGAGCTCTGGGAGCTAGAACTGTCTACACAAGGACCAACAAGCTGACTGTGTCCACCGGCCAGAAAGAGAAGCATGAAGCTTCTCTGAGGAGGAAGAATGGTAGCTGAGACTATCAGGTGTGTCAAAAACTGGTCACAGCAGAATAAATCAGCCCAAAACTTAAGTGTCTCCAAACAACCTCATTCATTTTATCATCACTTGTGTTTTCAGGAAGGCTCAGCTATGGCCAGGGCTCTGTGCAGAGTGACCTGCGGCAGCCGGAGCTACAGAGGACTAGGAAAGTGTCTCCTCCTCATGTAGCTCAGCCTCAGCCGTGTTTCTCCCTCCCCACAGATGAGCTTTCACTTCTCACAGTGTAGCAGCCACCGTGGGCTAACCTGTGTGTCCTCACTCAATGAAATCCACATTGCATGTGAGTCTGGGAGTCCAGCGAGCACATGCCAGCTGCCAGTGAAGATCCTGCAGGAGTCAGAACGCTCACTTCCGTGAGATACCGTGTACACGTCTGTACTGAAAGTGGCCTAGAGTCCTGGGGGAAGAGACAGCCTTCCTGACTGAGAGAGAGGGATGCCAAAGAACGTGGAAGGTGAGTGCTTTAAAACTGCTATGCCAAGTGGGCATGGTCCAATCAGACCTGGGAGAGGAAGAGGCACACGGTGGGCTAAGCTTGTCTGTTGTGGTCCAGGGAAGTTATGAGAATGAGACCGCAAAGCTCCAGCTCGCCAGCCGAGTGTGCCTGCGTGGAAAGGCAGCTAGGGAGCAGAAGCGAATCTTGCTGTGGGGACCCTGTGTCGTCAGGCATGTACCACACAGATCCTCCCAAGCACTGCCAGCCCTGAGCCGTCAGGCCAGGCATATGCCAGGCTACTGGCTAGAAGCACTTTAGCCCCAAGAAAGCGACTCTGCTGGTGCCCTAGCCTGCCAGGAGCACACTGGGTTCTGTTTCCCTGGGAACAATGGGGACAGTACAGTGTAATTAGCCTCTGGCTGGGAGGCTGAAAGGGCACAATATGTGCTTTCCTGATTAGAAAACTGAAAACAAGTTGTAAAGTGTAGGAGCCGAGTCCCTACCGGAGACCACTCTTGTGCTAACATGGCTGCAACACTTGGGTGCTGCCTGCGTTTCAAGGATCACGATGTTTCTCGGAGGGTGAAGGTGAGTGGGTACCTTTGAGTGGTATCTGAGCCTCTGAGAAGACAACCTATGAGAGAGACAGGAGCTGGCCAGCTGCTGACAGCCCTGTGTGGTGTGGAGTCCCCAAGGCTTCTGCTCCAGCCTCAGCCACGTTGGAGCTCGCCATGTCCTCATCTCCATCTTTTCCTGCATCCGGAAGCAGCCGGTGCTGGTCACACTGACAGGCAGCCCCTCGCTCTCTCTCCTCCGTGCTGTGGGAAGCCTGTCTCTCCACACAGTCAAAACCTGTGAGGCCCTGACAGGAAAGCCTGCAGTAAGAATCCCAGCTTCTCCAGCTCAGGACCCCCACAGAACCAAAAGTGGCATCCCACAGCGATGCCACCACAGAGCTGACCTGCCACGCTGCCTTTCCTGAGACACTGCTGCGTCTCAAGTATCCCTTTCAGGAATGAGACCTTCAATGCTCTGACCTGATCAACCCTTCCAGGTTAGATCAAAATTAGAGGCTGAATACAGCAAGTGAGTTAAGAGCATCTTTAGGCTGTGAGAGACAGCGTGGAGAATGAGTACTTTGTTTCTTTCCCATTGACTTACCTGCCATTTATTTCCTTAGCTCCCTAGATCTGGGTGTTTACATGCCTCGAATCATACACACGGAAAATCACTGATGGAAGACCATCTTGCACAGGGTTGACTTCTAGCAGCCTTATACTTGTCAAGGACAAGCATTAGTGTTATTGGGAGCTGTCTACGGTGGTAGGCAGCTGGCTTGTGCTTAAACAAGGAGTGAGACTATCCCTGTTCCCCAACTTCAGACAAGAAAACTGCCACTCAGAGGGTAAGTGACGTCAGAACTTCAGGTCACCCCTGCTCCCCTGACCCTGACTTTGATGGAGAACCATTTTTGCAGTCTATCTCCTATGGGTTCTCCTTGTTGTTGTTGTTGTTGTTGTTGTTGTTGTTGTTGTTGCAGTGGACATTAGTACATGACAGGTAAGTGCCCCTCAGTTCTCCTTTTATCTCTTGTTTCAAATCAGGCTCTCCCTAAGATATTCAGGATGGCCTTGAACTCACTCTGTAACTCAAACTGGCCTGGAATGTGAAATCCTCTGCTCTCAGCTCCCTGGAAAGCTGGGATTTCAAGCCTGCACCACAAGGCCCTACTTATTTTGCCTTTTGTTTTCAGAAAGGATCTCATTGTGTTGCCCAGGCTGGTCCTTAACTCCTGGGCCTAGTGATCTTGCCTCAGCCCTTGTAAGTGCCACTGGCCCTGGCTTAGGTTTTACTTTTATATTGAAAAACTCTAGGGCTATTACCACCTGCTCAGCCCTCAAGACTACACCAATATTTTATAGGGCAGAGCAACCTAGATTTAGAGTGTGGAGGAAGAGGGTAGATACCCACAGGACACCCCTGTACTCTGCAGAAGCAGTAGCAGCAGCAGCATGCAGGGGAGGGGGGGCAGCTTCCTTAGTGTCCTCCCTCTAGGCCACATCTGACTGGTAGCAGATGCTCCCTCCCACCCAGGCTCACATGACTAGAGCTGCCTGCATTGGCTGGGGGTGGGCCAGCCTAGGGTCAGCTTTCTCACCTGCCTCCCAAGACGCTAGAGGCCAGAGCCTCACAGACAGGCTCCTGCCCCTGTCATCCCCAGCAGCTGGGCCTTTGTGCAGAGGCCTCCAATGTCCTGTGATCCACAAAAACCCCTGACCCCCTGGCCCGTCTCTCCAGCCCATGAGGCAGATGCAGGAGCTAAGTGATCAGGAGCGCCACATGCTGCAGCCTCAGTCACAGGAGCCACCAAGTCTGTAGTAGCACATGAAAGACATCGTCTTTGCCAGCTCTCTCCTTCTTTCCTTTTAAAACATTACTGTATGAAAAAAATCTATTTTCAATAAAAAAAATTGATTCATTGAGATTGACAAGATGGCTCAGCAGGTAAAGGTACTTATTGCCAAGTCTGACAGCCTCAGAATCTACATGGTTTAAGGAAAGATTTGACCCCCACGACTTGTCCTCTGACCTCCTCCAGCACATGCTCACCTGAATAAATAAATAGATAAACAAATTTTAAGTGTATTGATATAATAAAAACTGTTTATTTACAATGTGCAACATGACATTGTGGATTGACCTCATCAAGCTGCATTGATCCTTATACTTATTTTTTGTATAAGAACATTTAAAGTTAGGTGTGAGGAAATGGCTCAGTCTGTAAAGTGCTTACTACAGAAGACAGAAGACCTGGGTTCAGATTCCCAGGACCTACACAAAAACCTAGATATGGGGCAATACCTGTAATCCCAGCACAGCAAAGGTGGAAACAGAAGCATCCTGGGGCTTGCTAGCCAGCCAGTCTAGCTGAATCAGTACAGTCCAAGTTCAGTGAAAGACCCTGTCCCAATAAATACAATAGAGACAGAAGAAGACACCCGGTGTCAATCTCTGGTGTTTCACTGCATGAGCACACGAATTCACACACGTGTGCACACACACATGCATACACACACATTCACACAGGTACAGATGCACACTCACACACACAAACATAAACATGATCAATCAATAAAATACTTAACTTCTACTCTCTGAGCAATTTTCAAAGATTCAATGTATTATCAGTAGTACAGTCACCAAGATTAGCCACAGAGCTCTCGAATTTACTGCTGTGGCCTAACCAAATTTCATGCCATTTAACCAACATCTCATTTATTTGCTGTCTTCTGGGGGTCATCACATGACTCTATTCGTTTACCTTTTCCACACTTGTACGTGAGTGGCTCCCTGTAGTGCCTGTCCTTCCTTGCCTGGCTTATCTCAGTAAACAACACCTTCCATATTCAGCCATGCTATCAAAAAACAAGACTTTCCTTGCTTTTAAAAACAAGACAGCAAGGAATTCTCGACTGCTGTCAGCAGTGGAGGTGCTCTTCCACTAAAGAAGAGGTCTAGAGAGGCCAAAGATGAGCAAAGGAACTCACAAAAACGCCTACTCAGTCTTGTCTCAGTCCCTAGCAGCTAGTGTGGTGGGTGTAATTGTCAACTTGGCACCATCTTGCATCACTGAGAAGAGAGTCTCAAGAAGGAACCGGGTAGATGAGGTCGGTCTGTGGACATGGCCGTGAGGGGTTCTCTTGGTTGGATAGAACTGAGGGAGAAATGCCCACCCTGAATGTGGGCAGCCCCGTTTCACAGGCTGGGTCCTGGAGTGAAGGAGAGCGAGCTGAGCTCTGGCAAGCATGTATGCATCCATTCTCTCTGCTCTTGACACTGGATGTGACTCGCCACCTCAAATCCCTGCCACCTTGACAGTGACAGGCTCTAACCTGGAACTGTGAGCTAAATAGTCCAACTTTCCTCCTGTAAGTTGCTTTTGTCAAGGCGTTCTGTCACACAATGGAGAAGAAACTAGATCCTGAGGATTTGAAGATACTCACAAGAGTTGAAATGGCCTCGTTAAGAACAGCAGTGACTGGCTGGGCCTGGTGGCACATGCCTTTAGTCTCAGCACTGAGGAAGCAGAGGCAGGAGGATATTTGTGAGTTCAAGGCCTGTCTGGTCTCTATAGTGAGTTTCAAGACAGTGATGGCTATGTATAAAGACACAAATTTTCTGTTGTGTGTCCTTTCTCCCTGTACCTACATTTGTCCTCTGCACTCAAGTGGGGTAGACCAGCAGGGCCTGCTGCCAAGCAATAAGCCTGGGCTTCTTCAGGTTTCCTGGTGTCCACAGTACCTCTTCACAGACAAAATCCAAAAGGGTTTCTCACAGCCATGCCTCCATCACACTCGGGCACACAGAGCAAACTTCTAGGAGTTACCACACCAGAGACAGACCGGTTCCCCCATATGCAAAGCAGGGGCTTGTGGCTCAGTTTCCCCTGGCATCCCCTCCACTCTGCACCGAACCAGGCTTGTGCGCTTGAGCCACTACAAGGACCAGAGTCACCACCAGGCCAGCTCTGCCCACACTCTCCTCCAAAAGCCATCCTTCTATATTTGATCATGGGGAAAACCATACAGCTGATGGTAGGTTTTATGAGGCCCAAGACAACATGCACAGCAAGCAGATGGCACACCTGTCCCTCCAGAATCCCAGGGAAAGGAAAAAGTTACAATGTGGCTGTCCAAGCAGATGGCCTCCATCCTGGAACTCATGGTCAAGAAAGGGAGCACCGTGGTAGTTTTCTGGCTCCAGCATAGCACCAGTCTGGATTGAAGATGGTGGGAGCGTGGTCTATGACATCACAATCCCTGATGTAAAAAGACGTCTGATGCCTATGTGTTCACACAAACCCACTCTGGAGACAAGCTGCATAGTTTGTGTGCATTTACCAGCTTCAAAGCTTGGACCTTAAAGTAATTCCAACCTTCCTACTTCAGGGTGGCCACACTGTGTCCTGAAGCCAGGCCGATGGGTCCAGAATTACATCTAACTCTGGTCCTCAGGGCAACCTGGCCCCAAGTTGTTTAGCAGGTGGCCAACTCACACTTCTCTTAAAAACACAAAAAGGTCCCTGAGTACAAACTCCCAGGTGGCCCTTCTAAGCCCCAAGTGTACATTCAAACTCCTAAGGACTTTGTCCATACTGGCAATGTGCAGGGCCCTCCCAGACCCCCATCACCAAGGATTCAGATAGGTGTTTTGGTGGGGCCTGCACATGCCTTAAAACTGGGTAACAAAATGACATATAGGTGGAAGGAAAGTCTGAAACCTTTGGGGACAAGCAGCTGCTTAGCGCAGTCATTTAAGACTGAAAGCCAGGGCTGGACCAATGGCTCGGTCAGTACAGGGCATGCCACCATGCACACACAAGGGCCTGAGTCTGACCTCAGAGCTCATATTAAATTGACATGCATTTGTGGCCCCAGCCCTGGGGAGGCAGACAGGTGAATACCTGGGGCTTGCTGGCCAACTATCTTATTCTATTTGGCAGGCCAATAAGATACATTGTCTCGAAAAACAAGGTGGATGGTTCCTAAGAAATGGCACTGGAGGTGGCCTCCACATGCATGCGCACGCACACGACACTCCACTTGTCAGAAGTGACATCTAACGTACAGCCATCCCTGTCAGCATCTGTGGGAGATCATGCCAGGGTCCCCTTGCATACCCGTCTGCCTCTATATGAAATGATATCTGCTTGCCCCTGTGCACATCTTCCTGTATACTTTTTTTTAATTAATTAATTAACTAGGTTTTTGTGTAGTGCTGGGGTTGGAACTCAGCACCCTGTGCATGCTAGGCAATAGCTCACTGCTGACTGATAGGCTCAGCCTTCCCCTAGACTTTAAACCTTCTCTAGGTAATGTATGGTACCTAACACAGTGAAAACGCCGTGTAAGTTAGGGTAGGGTATTGCTTAGGCATAATGACAAACCAAGATTGCACATGCTCAGTACCACGCATCCCACCCCATAGTTTGTTTCATGTCATTACATGTGTCTCTCTGTGTGTCTGTGCATGCATGTGCAGGTGCCTGTAGAGGCGGGAAGGGGGCATTAGAACCCCTGGAGCTGGAGTTACAGGTGATTGTGAGCCACTAGCTGTGGGTGCTGGAACTGAACTCGGGTCCTCTGCAAGAGTAGCACGTGCTTTTAACTGCTGAGCCATCCCTCCAGCCCTTCCCCTCCCCTATATTTTCAATCTGAGTTTGGGGAAGAGGAAGAGAGAGAGAAGGCCAAAGGGGTGAGATGTTGACATTTGGGAAATCTGTGTGAAGGGCAGAGAGTAATTCTTTGTGCTGTTCTTGCAATGTTTTTCTCAGACTGAAACTGTGTTAACACACACATGCTAACAGGGCAAAGGGCCATCCAGATACATAACATGTGAATGGCCACTCTGGACCCTCCAAGTAGAGCGACATCATGAGTTCTGCAGGCCCCAGGTTGCTCTGCCAGCCTGAAGGTCCGACCAGTTCCCAGCTCTCCTGGGCTGTGTCCCTAAAGGAGAGTACATGGAGGGGAAGCACCCACATGGGCTTCCTCCTAAAGCTGTCTTTGTGGAGATCTGCAAGTGTCTCTGTGGGAAAGGTCTGCACCCTGTTTCCACAGCTCAGGGGGACCATAGCTGACCTGGTGGTAGGTGGAAGTGGGTGAGACTTTGAAAGTTGCCAGGAGGGTGGGTTCCTGTCTCACAGGTGCTATGTGCTCTTTTGGTATGGCTATATGCTAGATGTCACTTCTGATGACAAGTGGAGTGTCGTGTGTGTGTGTGTGTGTGTGTGTGTGTGTGTGTGTGTGTATGTGTGTGCATGTGGAGGCCACCTCCAGTGCCATTTCTTAGGAACCATCCACCTTGTTTTTTGAGATAATGTATCTTATTGGCCTGCTAAATAGGATAGGCTAGTTGGCCAGCGAGCCCCCCCCCCCTTTTTTTTTTCCTGGGCTATCTGAGGGCACTTAGTTGCACACACAGTCTTTCATTTCTCCTAAGTTATCGCGAGCATTTACTAAGACATCAGGAGTCTTCTCTTCTAGTGAGACACCCAGTCATAAAGACCTAGATGTTGACATGTGCCGTATCGCCTCCAACCTGCCGGCCTTGCTCAGGGGCACCAGTTGCTTCCATGATGCCTTTCACAGTGGTGGGATACGAAAGCAGAGCTGCTAGGGAGCTGCTTCGGGGTGCCTCTGTCTAGTACATCCCTAACCCCTCTGTCTTCCAGGATCCTAGCATCTTGGGGAGCACAGGCTGAGTGAGTGTGGCATCGATGTCCTGAAGGTCAATGTTGCTTGTGCCTTTGGGCAGGGATACTCTCAGAAGTAAGGCTCAGGGCACATGTGCACACGCAAGCTTCCTCTGCCCCCTGCCAGGCATTTCTGCCTAGATGTGTGGCTGTGCCTCTGAGGAAAGACCTGGCACACTCTGTGGGCAAAGACCCTTGACCCCTACTCCAGCAGAGCCAGGGCTGCCTCTCCAACAGGTCAATCCCCGCTCTTCAAAGTGGCCTGGGCAGAGGAGGGGGAGTCTGACATGCTAAGCCATTCAGACAGACCTCTCTGTCTGGGTGAGGGGAGCCACTGCAGGAGATGCTCCGGGGCTGGCTGCCTCCTGCTGGCAAGCACCTGGTCTCTTCATGGCTATGAAGTATATTTGCTTTAGCCCAGGGCATCAGTTAATATCCACACTGGGGCCATGCTGGAAGTCAGGGGCAACCACCTCTGTGTTGAGTGTTTCGGGGAGCTTGGCTCCTGCACCCCAGTGTGGCCGTGATTGTTATGTAAACACAGAGCCCAGCTCAGGGGTGGCTAGCCCATCTGCTCCTCCGCACACTCTTTCTGCCCTAATCATTTTCCACCCTCTTAGGTGAAAACTTGGAAAAGGGACAGAGCTCTCAATCTCCTTTTCATTTCTAAAAGGGACCATTTCAGCTAAGCCTGCCTCCCTATTCTTCTCCAGGGTTTGTGTTTGTGAAAAGACCCGTCTCAAATTTCTGGAGCAGGAGCAGCTGCTCGAGGCCCCTTTTCACTGGGCCTGTCTCCCCCAACTCACCCCGCCCGCTCCTCTCCTTTTGTCTCCGTCAAAGCCAGCCCCCCACCCCCATCCTGACCCCTAGCCAACTCAGAGCCTTCTCCTTTGTCAGCCTCCCAGACGAGTTTCACCCTAAATCAAGCATTGTTTGCGCTCCTGGGGCCAGCACGTGCCCACACCCCCTAATCTTTTAATTTCACCCCAGGAGAAAGCAGCTGTTACTGATATACGCAGCGCACAGCTGTTGGCCGGGCCTGCTGCCGGCTCCAGGGACAATGAAGAAGAAAGGAGTTCAGGCTGTAAGGACACTGGCACCCCCTCCCATTCACCCCCTCCCATCGTCACCCCCTCCCATCGTCACCCCCTCCCATCCTCCTCCTCCTCCTCCTCTTCCTCCATCTCCTCTGGCAACAGTTGGCAGCACATGCTATGAGGTGTTGTCTTCCTAGAAAAGTCACCAAGCCCCTCCCAAAAGTCCGGTTCTGTGTACACCAATTCACACCACTGAAGCCTTCTTGGTTTACATTAGGGCTCATTTCAGAAGCAATCTCTCAGTTTCAAAGATCCCTGGCGTGTGGCGTGATCCCTTTGCTATGGCAGTGTTCATTTGCTAAGTTGCAGGGTGAGTCCCAGATGAGCAGAAGAGGCCTCACACTGACTCTGGGCACCAGTGTGTGACCCCTGGGGCTCCTGGAACCTGGGACACTGGGATGTGAGGGCCACAGGGCTGCTTGGGGACTTGAAGGTTCCCTAGGAGTCTACAGAAAGTCTGAAGTAGTCTCAGAGTTCAGCAGGGTGTGAATAACCAGAGGATGCCCTAGAAATACACATTAGCCAGGCCAGGGCCAAGGTCAGCCTAGCTTGGGAGTAAGGAGTCTGAGGCACTACAGGGCTGAGTGGACCTGCCAAGCAGGAGTAGCTTGTCTGCACTTTTCCCCCTGGGTCCTCTCACCTCCACCCCATCAATCCTGGCACAAAGATTTAAGAGACCAATGCTACCATGAGTAGCAGGTGTCTTTCCCCTGAGAGTCAAGTCACCTTCTCATGGCCAAGACATCTTCAACTTGGGAATCTGTGGCCAGAGCAGCTTCCCAGCACACTGCTCTGGGCAGCCTTACAAAAGCGGGGGAAGGTTCACTGTCTGCATGGATCAACACGACCACTGAGCTAGGGAAATACAGCCAGAGGGACACGGTGAACTGGAGTTTTGACTGCCACGGATTTGAGCAGACCTGGATGACTAGCTTGCTAGATTTAATATCGATTTAACTATTCCCGGAACAGCCGGCACTTGCTGAGTCTTGAGGCCCAGGGCAGCTCTGATGGGCAGCTAAGTCGGGATACCCTGCTGAGATTTCCTGTCCTACCTCCGCGTTTGGAAGGCTCTGGGTTACCCAACTCCTGTTTCTTCAAAACAGAAGACTTTGTTTGCAACAGTGTTTCATATACCCCAGGCTGCCCCCAAACTATCACGTAGCCTAGGATAACCTCGATCTTCTCATCCTTCCGCCTCCACCACATATGTTAGGATTAAGGTATGCACCACCACACCCCGTTTACGTGGTGCCTGGGACAGAACCCAGGGCTTTGTGAATGACAGGCAAGAGCTCTGCCCACTGAGTCACACCTCCAGTTTCAGAAGACTTTTCAAAACAGTTCTCCAGTTGGAGGATTCCTGAGAGCCAGGCTGCACTCAGACATGAGGCCCCGCCTTGACATCTGTCCCTCTCTTCTGCCTGTCACTGCTGGGGCTCAGGGCTGTCACTGCCCAGGGGTGTTTCACTGAACCACAGGTTGGAGTGGGCTTCTTTCTGCCCACTTTATCTCACCTGGTGAGCAATTGAAAGATTCTGGCAGAAACCCGATGCTCACCAGAGCATATGGTGAGGCACACACCTGCCCAGGGGAGCACCTGCTGAGCCTCCAGAGGGTGTGGGGCTGGTGCCCCAGGCCACAGGCAACGCGTCCGATTAATTTGCATGCTGGACGCCTGCCACGTGCCTGGACTTTGGGCAGATCTGACACGGCATGTCATTGCTTTGAAGATCTGCAAATCTGGAGAAAGCTGTAGCCCAGACAACAAAGCCCCAGCAGCCAGTCTGGGACGTATGATGCCCGCCCTCCCCTCTCCCCATCCTCCCCCCCCCCCCCGTCCCCCGCAAAAGGGAGCAGGCAGATGAAAACCTTGGAGACCCACTGCCAGCAGATTGTACCACAAGAGTCAGGGCCCTGTGGAGGCCAGAGCTCAGCTGTCCAGTTTCCTAAACGAGCCAGAGTGACCTAGAGAAGTTGAGCTCAGGGACAGCTTTATGTGAACCCAGATCCCATCACTTTTGTTCTTAGGCATCTTTTTAGATCATCACTGTGTGTTTCTTTCGCTTCTTAGTGAGCAAAGGGAGATGAGTGGACCACCCTGTGATCGGATTTCTCTTCCCAAGGCTGGTGACTGCACTTCCTGGCTGATCACTCAAACTCACCCCGGAAGAAGTAAATTCTCTTTCTTACCAGCTGTCATTCTGCTGTTGCAACCAGGGGTGATGGGAAGTGAGGGCGAGCAGGATGGTGTGCATGAATTTCCGCCCTGCTAGATTTGGTCCTTGATCCCGAAAGGGTGAAAAGTCAGTGTAGCCCACTTGGCACTGTTCTCTCTGCTGTCCTTGGGGGCGGGGGGTGGGGGGTGTGACATTATAATGACAGTGAATGACCAGCCTGTGTGATGGCCCGTAGCCAACCGGCAGCCTTCAACACACCTCTGGCACCTTGGCCATCTGTCCAGGCATGGAGAGAGCTGTGCATTGCATAGAGACAGGTCTCAGAAGGGGCCATAAGCTAAGCCGTGGGCAGCACAGCTACGACACTGAGAAAAGGGTACCCCCATACAATACTGTGACATTTGAGGCCTGGCTAACGGTCACGGCTGAAGGCAGGTGGCCTGGGCATCCTGAGGCCTGCATTCCTGTCTCCATCTACCCACCCTCAACTCATCCATCCACCTCAACCAACCCTTCACATTGGAGGAGATGCGGCTCCCCTCCAGCAGCAGCAGCAGGCTGGGGAAGGTAACAGGCAGGCACGTTTTAAGGCCATTAGCAAAGAACAATGGGGGCTGAAAGGGTAATCCCAGGAACAGAAGAACGAGAGTCAGCCTGTGCCAGCAGCCCCTGGTTCATTACTCAGACGACAGATGGAGGGTGGCCTGGTTGCCAGGCAGAATTCGAGCTACCCAGCACCTCCAGTCGGGGAGGCAGGAGCCCAAGGTCTAGTGCTCCTCCAAGCACTTCAGCCCTGGCCCCTAAGGCTCTCCGGGCAATGAACTTCCTGGAGCCCTTGACAGCACTGAAGACCTGTGTGTTCTCAGTCAGTGCCTTAAAAGCCCTGGTTATGTCCTCAGCACCACCCAGGCGACCTATAAACCCTCCCGACTGAGCACTGAGGCCATAGGAACAGGAGATGGGAATCCTGGAGGGGCATAAGCCCCATTGTTGGGTTCTGTCGCTGTCTCTGCCCAGCTAGCTTAGTACTCGGCAAAACAATACTGAATGGACACAGAAGATAAACTTGCATCAGTACCTTGGGAGAGGCGGTCCACCGGGGTTACACACAGGAATGGGTGGCACAGTGGAGCAGTGCACCTGGGGATGTGAATACTGAGGATTTTCACTCCAGCTAAATGTACCCACTCAGGGGAGCACACTGGGGGGACAGGCACACTGAGGTGTGGACCTTCAGGGGAGCACACAGCATGCTTACAGCCCCAGGAACGTCCACCCCTTGATGCCTACCGAGACTTGTCATCGGCTTTGGTCACCCTCCAGGAAAGAGCACCCCTCTCGCCAGTTCTGGGGAAAGGCAGCCCCGGCTTGTGGGCAATGAAATAGCCAAAGCAAGAGAATGGACAAGTCCTGTCTTGCTCTCCTCCTGCCTGGAGATCATTGTGGCGTCAGAGTCTCCGGCTGCCAGATGGTCCCGGCAGAATCTAGTACTTTTCTGAACTGGAATGTCCCAGTTGGCCCAACTGAATGTCCAAGTCTGTAGGATCCTCATCAGCCAAATCTGCGCCTGGGGGACCCCAATACACAGAGAGATTGTTCCTCCCTTCCCCTTCTGTGCATGGCTGCCTCACTGTCTCCCACCTTCCCTGTGCTTGAAAATCAGTGTCTGAAGAAAAATCTTCTGCCAATGTTCAGATATTTAATCTAGCCAACTGTGCAGCCATCAGTGCTGCTGAATGGGTACATGTGCTTCTTATTGCCATCCTAGTTAGCGTGAATGATCAATTTGACACAACGCAGACTCATGTGAAAGCCTCAGTTGAGGAATTGCCCGGGTCGGATTGGCCTATGGGCATATCTGTGGGGGATAGTCTTAATTGCTAATTGATGTAAGATCGGCCAATCCACCACAGGCAGCGCCATCCCTAGACAAGTGATCCTGAGTTGTGTAAGAAATGAGTCAAATATAAGTGTGTGAGCAAGCCGGAGAGTGAACCAGCAAGAAGATCGAGGGCATAAGCCTCCTCCATGGTTTCTGCCTCAGGTTCCTGCCTCGGGTTCCTGCACTGACTTTCCTCAGTGATAAGCTATGACCTGGAAGTGTTATGCCAAATAAATCCTTTCTCACCCTAAGTTGCTTTTACTCCCAGTATGTTATCACAGCAAGAAAAAGGAAACCAGAACACATAACATGATGAGGCTTCTGTGAAGGATGGTGTGGCATGAACATTGCCTTTCCAGGTCCAGGAAAATAGCCACAGTTTCATCCAGAAGGTTCTTTGAATTCATCACTCTAGTCAAGCTTGAGCCATGTGCATGCAGCAGTGCATGCCTAAGTGTTGGAGTCAAAGCACTGGAATCAGCTGCAGCAGTGCATGCCTAAGTGTTGGAGTCAAAGCACTGGAATCAGCTGCAGCAGTGCATGCCTAAGTGTTGGAATCAAAGCACTGGGGTCATCTGCAGCAGTGCATGCCTAAGCATTGGAGTCAAAGCACTGGGGTCTGCCTGCTTGGTCCTTCTGTTTCTTAGACCCTCAAGCAGAGTGTCAGGAATTGAGTATGGGTCCTGTGTGCAGAGTGTTCATCATGGTGCCTTCCAGAGCCACATTGTGCATGCAGCAAGCCAAATCATGCAGACACTGCCCACACTAGCCACTCTCAAATTCTACCCAGAATTTTTCCTTTCTAGGCATCTCTTGTTTAACACTAAATATTAAAAGGGACAAAAATTAGTACTAGTTAATAAATAACATATAATACCTATGTATACGTATGTGTGTATGTATGTGATAAGTTTGTGTGTGTTCTCATTTGTGGGCACAACTCTGTATGCATGTGTGCTCATGTGCGTGGAGGACTGAGGTTGACACCAGGACTCTGCCTTGATTGTTCCCAACTTTATTCACTGAGGTAGGGTTTTGTTGGGTTTTATTTGTTTGTTTTTTACTTTATTTTATTTTATGTACATTGGTGTTTTACATGTATGTATGTCTGTATGAGGGTGTCAGAAGCCCAGGAACTGGAGTTACAGACAGCTGTGAGCAGCCATGTGGATGCTGGGAATTGAACCCGGGTCCTCTGGAAGAGCAACCGGTGGTCCTAACCGCTGAGCCATCTCTCCAGCCCCTAGGCAGGGTTTTTCATTTGAACCCAGAGCTTGTTAATACCCACTTAGTCTAGATCACCAGCTTGCTCCTGGGATGCCCTGTTTCCACCTTCTGAGAGCTAGAATTACATGTAAGCCACCACCCTCACCCAGTATTCACATGTGTGCCAGGGACCCGACTCCAGTCTTCACACTTGTCCAGCAGAGTTTATCTGCCGAGCCATCTCTACAGCCTCAAATAACATAACTTGTTATTTGGGGGGTTCTCTTTCATTTTTCTTTGCTGGGGCTGGAGCAGCTCAGTGCTGCATGTCAGAGGTTTGAGTCACAGAAGGTCATTTAAGAGGCAGAAACCAAGGGCTGGAAGGTTGCCATGAAGAAGACTACACTGTAGGCTCCCTCTCAGCTTCTAGTGTTTGATGGTCATTTTGGGCATGCCTTAGTTTGTAGATCTCTGCCTTCACATTTACAGAACATTCTCTGACTTTGTAAGGGCACAGAGTCAGTCTGACCTGATTAGAACCCACTGCAATGCTATCACTTCAGTCTGGTTTTATCTGCAATGACTTTGGTTCCAAATAAATGCCCAAGGAGCTATATCATCAGCACCACCATCAGCACCACCACAGCCACCAGCGTCACCATCATTATCATCACTATCACCACCACTACTGCCACCATGATTGCCGTCAGCATCACCACTAAAACCACCACTACCAGTGTGACTACCACTGTTATTGGCATTGCCACCATCACTGGAATCACCATAACTACCACGATCACTATCACTATGATATTCATCCTCATCACCACAACCACTACCATCAACATCATCATCACAACCATCGCCGTCATTATCTTCACCACTATCAGCATTACCGTGATACTATCTACCACACACTACTATCTCCATCATTACATCACCATCGCCAAAGCCACCACCATCAATATCATCACATGATCACTACCAGTACCATAATCGTCAATACCATCAATAGCACTATCATCACCATTCCAACCTCTGTCACCATCATCTTTACCTCTATCACCATCACTAAAGCTCTATCATCATCACCGTCACCCTATCATTACCTGCATCATCAGCACCACCATCATCGTTATCATTACCATCATCACCAACACCATCATTACCATAGCTATTATGGTTACCATCACCGCCATCTTGGTCACCAACTCCACTGTCATCCTTTCAGGCCAGTTACCATTTCAAGCACTCTATCTGAAGTCACTTACCTGCTCCTCCTTATAGCCTTCTGGTATATACATTACAATTATCTATGTTTTACAAATCATGACCCTGAAGCCCAAAAGACCCCATGGGTAGGGCGTAAGAGCAGGATTTAAACTGCAGCATCAAGCTTTGTGGATCAATGTCCTTAAGGGATATTCAGATGGGCACTGTCTATTTGCAGTACCAAATCTTGGGTCTGACAAGTATTTCCTGACAGCAGCGTAAGGTGATTAATCAGTTGGTGTATGTTTCATCACGCAGATCTCAAAGACAGAAAAAAAGAAGCCTCAGAATTTATGCAATGTGAAGTTATTTATAAAACACTGGGCTTGGCTTATGGCTCAGTAGTAAAGCACTTGTGCCAACACACACAAAAAAAGTGCAAAACCAGAAAAGTTTATCAGTCAGTTACTTTAGTGACTAAGGCTTCAGGCAAGGTGACAAAGAACACAGAATTCAACCCGTGGCAGCCAACATTCTAGAAGTAGGAAGTATACAGTGGAACTATCCAAGTTTCTGGGTAGCGTTGTAGCTGCTACCCTGGGTGTCTTCATTCATTAAGGCTATCACACAGGAACATATAAATTATGGTTACTAGGGCTAGGGAGATGGCTTAATGTGTAAAGCACTTGCTATAAAAGAGTGAGGACCCTCCTGAAGTCGGTGCCATAGCACGGGTCTGCAAACCCAGTGTTCCTATGTAAGACAAGGAAGCAAGGACAGGAGAGTCCTTGGAAGCTTACGGGACAGCTTGCTTGGTGTATGTGGCAGTGAGCAACAAGGGACTCTGTCTCAAACAAGGATGGAAGGCAAAGACCAACGCCTGAGGTTGTTATCTGACCTCTACATGCTCACTGTGGCAGGTGTGTACCACACAGAGACAGACAGACAGACAGACAGTCAGAGACAAGGATAGAGAGACAGACAAGTAGACAGAGAGCTCTGAAATTATAGATCCTCTTCTGTGAATACTTGTGGCCTTTAGCTTTGTATGCTCGTTACTCGCTAAAGAGCATCTCTGGTTTATGGCTTCAGTCTTGTGTATGAATTTCTATCCAAGACTAAAGGAAATTATACATAAGATCCACGGGCATCTCTACATCTCTGAACTGACACTGACCTCAGCAACACAGCAGCCTGGTCCACAGGGGTAGGGTAAGGTGCATACTAAGCACAAATCTTGATTCATACAAAATGCCACGTTTTCATTATTTTTGTTGAAATTCACTTAAAGCTAACTCTGGGCCTTGACTGTCCTCTCGACAGACAGGACACCCAATCTCAGAGATAACAAAGTCTTTAGCAGCTCAAATCTGGAAGCTTTCCCAGTGTGCACCATGGACTTCCCACAGCTCCCAACACCCAGAAAGCAAGGTCAGGGGCCTCCCAGAGGCCCTGATGACAGGACACATGGACTCCCCCTCCGCAGGCCTTCTGTCTCCCTGGGCCTGTCCTGAAGGCATTGTTTCCCTCTCACCTTCCCCTAGAAGGTGACTCTTCTGGGACTCCAGATTATCAACATTCCACTCAAGATCAGGAATGGTAGCCCAACTCTACCTCTGTTCCTCATCTTAGGTCCCTCCCAGCTCCCAAGCCCTTCCCAGTACACCCCTCTCTCATCTTCCTTGTGTTAGTTACTGAGCAATTAAAGCCAGGAGGAGCTAGGGAGACAGAGAAGAATGCTGACAGCCTGCTGGATGAGACCTGGTCTTCACCTCATTGCTTGCAATGTAGTCCCTATTCCAGTGCACAGAGCCCATCTGCTTAAAAACCAAAAGCCTTCCCAGGGCCATATAGTGATTGGCTCAGTCCTTGACCTTACTTTGATTCTATAGTCTGGAGAATCAATCCACACCCTCTCTTTCTGTCTTGGGTTCACACAAATGCACATAGTGTGTGCACTCACACGCGTCCCTGTCCATGCACATATATATATGTGTATATATATATATAACTCACATGCATACACTCACATCCTATTGCATGCAGTCATGTATGTGCACACACTTGTTACATACTCACATGTACACATATACACATATATTTACTAGTCACACACATACTTCCATAAGCATTCTAATATGCACATAACCACCAGTGCACACATAAAAATCATGTGCCAGAAAAGTCCCAAGCCTAATTCTCTAGTCTAGTATGTCAAATGGGTTTGTTTATCTTGTAGTTTTGCGGTTCCTAACCAGTCATTCCAATTCCAGAAAGCCCTGGGAACAAGACACTGTTTCATAACAGGTTTGGAGGCAGAGTTCAACCTGAACGCACGTGAGGCATTCTCTGCCTGCTTTAGTTTTGCTATAAAACATTAATACCTTTGCCTGCCGGCTCCTACCCACACACAGTGGGGTTGGGTGGAGCATGTGATACACACACTGTCCAAAACACCCTCGGGCTCAAATCCCATCTGACTCCAGGGTTACAGGTGAAGGGTTAGTTTCATCTGTATCTAGCATGTACAGACAGTGAGTACCAGGCCATTCCCAAGGAAGCCTGGGAGTCGGGATAGCACACTACCCAGACTCCACTACTCTTCACTTGTAGAGCTGCACTGAGCATTTTGAAGACAAATCAAGTCACATCCCAACAGACTCAGATGGGACTTCAATTCATGAAGCTTCTAGACAATGAACTGAATGCTCTTCCTTCTAGACCCAAATCCTATTAACTCCCTCAGACTGACTGTCTCTGCAAAGGACTCCTAGGGGCTAGTCTGTCTTCTTCCTATCCTTGATGGGAAGTGCACATGTAGACAATCTGAGTACATAGTTACACACACACACACACACACACACACACACACACACACTCATGCACACACACAGCCCTCTCTCTTAGAAGTTCCCCCAGGGAACCTGTCCACAGAACTCCATAGCAGCCAGCTGCCATTAGCCTTCATGTTGCCCCAATTCAGAACCTGAACGCAGTGTGACCGATATCTCCAAAGTCTGGTATCTCTAACACCGGCCTTCAACCCCATCAGAACTCACACAACCCAGCCAAGGGGAGGGTCCTGCACTCAGTTCCAGGATTTTATCCCAGGTGGCTTTGTATCTCCTTTTCCCGAATTGTTCTCAAAGGTAATTTCAGAGTCAACAAAGAAACCCTGCTCAGCACACACCTGTGGTGAGGAAATTGAAGCAGTTGCCGAAGTTAAAAGATTGCTTAAGAGCAGCCGAACATCAAAGCCTTCACCTCTCAAAGAGAGATCCCAAACCCCAGGCCACCTCATGGAAAGCTGACAGCTATGGGCAGGGGTGGGGCTCCCCTGTGAGGAGGGAACTGAGTGGAGGGAGGTGATTCAAGGAAGTGTACAAGGTCTTTGAACTTGGAAAGGGGGTGACTTGGAAATTTATCCTTCTGCTACTGAAGTTCCCAGCGGAGGACTGACACCTGTTAGGTACACAGAGATTTCCTACAGTCAAGAGGGAGTCTGGGGCTTCTCCCTGCTTTCCTCCAGTCGCACTGAGATGAGCCAAGGACCCAAGAACCTGAGACCACAGATCTTCCGCCCTGCCTGGCAGAGTCCATCCATCCCTCCCTCCGGCTTCTCACCCTGCTACCTTATCACCTACGTCAACACACATTTCCCAACAATGTTAAAGAGTCCCGAAAGCAAATATTCTACTACCTCCGGGAACTCTGAAGGAAGCAGGCACATCAGACAAGACCCATCACCTCCGTCAATGCAGTAATAATCCTTATGTGCATACCCCAGATGGCGAGCCCCAGGGCCAGAGCTGTCTCACCTGGGCTCAGTGGAGCACCTTCAGACAGGACAATGTGAATGAAGCGTGCATGGGTGGCCTGATGAAAGACTCTATTGACTCAGTAGCAAAAGGCTAGGCTGGCTGTAGGCTCCCTGTCACCAGCAATTTGTATGCGAATGTTGGACTGAACAATCCCTTTTGATAATCAATAATTTTAACTCTCATTTCATCCTTAAATAAAATTCTTAGATTATATTATCTACATATAAACAATAGAACTGACAGATGAATGGACCACTGATGATGATGGGTGAATGGACAGGTGATGATGACGATGGATGGATGTACAGACAATAGACGCATGTTTGATGATGATGCATGCATGCATAGATGGATGGATGGATGGATGGATGGATGGATGATGTGTGGGAAGATGGATGTGTTTATAATTTATAACATCTATTTGGGTAAATGTTTAAGTACAATTACCTTGGAGAACATACCAAATTCTTAAATGCTGGCATTATGTGTAACTTCTGAAGATACATCAGCAGTGGGCATTGCTTTGGTAGTTCGGGGGCTCTGGGTAGCATTCACCAGTGCTAAAAGATTTTTTATGTATGAAAGTTCAAAACAACACAAAGTCTATAGCACTCCTTGATAGGTCTCATAGCTACATGCCTAGAAAACTTATTGTCTACTGTAGCATCATGAAAATGTGTGATGCTGCTAGATTGGAGATGGGAACAGGGTTGTCTTTCAATGCAGACCCCTCCTCCAAGTGATTGGATGATGCTAGATGCCCACAGTGCCATATAATTGTATGGCACTCTCCCTAGGAATATCTCAAGCACCCTTAGCCCTGCACACAGAAGGCCAGCAGCCCCTTGGGCATTCTTTCCATTTTTCAAAACTTCCCTGACAAATTCCTAGAAGGCCCTTGTGAGACCAGTTTCTCTCAGAGCTACCACTGGAGGCCAAATCCAGTCTCACAATGGGTTGAAGTTGGACGTCAGCCACTTCCCCCAGGAGCTCAGTAGCCACTCGCATTCCATCATAGCTCCTAAGACTTCATAGCAGAAAGGACTAAGCCACTGGGATAGGCCACCTTTAGACCTCTGAGTCCCTTTTGCCAACCCCTGGGCAGGTATGCTGCAACTATGCCACAGCATCAACCCCAGGTACATCCAAATGTGATTAGGGTTAGGGCTGAGTGGTGGGTAGATGGATGGAGGGGTGAGTAGATGGGAAAGTGAATGGATGGGTAGATAGATGGATGGGTGGGTGGGTGAATGGATAGATAGATTGGTGAGTGGATGGATGACTAGGTGGTGAGTGGATCTGGATGCTCTTACTCTAGTGCTGGGGTCTCCTTGGCAAACCTCAATACATTGTAAAGTCCCTTACACTTGTTGGTGGCCCTTCAGCCAGTTAGATGGCCATGTTTATTAGAATAGATACTAATACATCACATATGCGATGTCAGGGCTAGACCAGGAGGCTTCTTCTCTCCCCTCATAGTCCCAGGTATGCTCTCTGACCCCAATATCCACCCATGATTTATCTCTTCCTGCCTGATTCCAGAGCCAGCACTCAAGCAGACAGCAGACAGAGGTGGAGGGACTGTAACGCAGATAGGCCTGGCTTTGTGTCTCTCTTCTACATTTCCTAGCTTTAAATATAACTTATAAGAGCCCTCCGTGGCAGGCCAAGCTCTGGCACAAGGCCCCAGCACAGCAGCACAGACAAGAATGGAGTCCTGCAGCCAAGTACCACAAACACAAGCAAGTCTAGAGTGAGCCAGGTTAAAACATTAAAGGGGGGGGGGGTGCGATTCACTGTACTGAGTAGGGGGTGGCGGGGGCAGGTGGGGGGACTGGTTTGACTGAAGGAGGACACAAAAGTGCTATCTGCTTAAAGGAAGTAACTTTACAGCAGCCAGTTTATTTTTGCTCCATGCCTCTTTATTCTCCACCCTTCTCTGTCTAGAAAAGCAAACGTCCTTGCCTTAGCCAATTGGAACACTGCCGTTTGGTAGAATTTGGTTTGCCTGATTCTAAGAAAAAGCCTACTAAGATCTTGAAATTAGTTGTCGTTTTTGTCTCTTGACAGCAATGACAGGGCTTGAGGAATTTGCTTGCCTCTGCAAGCCTTACTGTCTGTCCCTACATGGAAAGCGGAAGAGGGACATCAGCCAGCTCACATACAGGCTGTGAAAGGACAGAACAGACAGCCTGGAGAGCATGCAACTGACCATGAACACAGGACAAATGGGAGTTAATGTCAGCTCCATGTCACAAGTGGAAAGCATGGGATACATCAGGTGAGCAAGCCCCCAGGAGAGGCTGTGAGTAGCCTAGAATCAGAGCAAAACCAGGGAGCCCCCACTCACTCCTCACATCTGCTTGGACTGTGATTTGCAAAGCTCACCATGTGCCACAGCCAGTATCCACCTTAAGTCTCTTTTCTGTTGCCGTCACAAAATAACCAAGGCTGGGTGATCCGTGAAGAACAGAGGTCTGCCGGCCTGTAGTTCTGGAGGTTAGATGTCAGGAACATGGTACTGGCATCTGCTGAGGCCTTCCTGCTGCAGAGCGTACTGCTCAGTGAAGCAGGACAAGGACCAAGTTCATGTCCCTCTTCCTCTTCTGACAAAGCCCTAGCTGACCCCATGACCCCACTGACCTTAGTCACCTCCCAAAGTCCCACCTCCAAGCACCATGAACATATGAATGTAGTGATCATTGTTCCACATGGAAACTTTTAGGGTACCTAACTAAACCACCTCGGCCTTCCTTGGGTGGAGAGAAGAGATGTCAACCTTGTGACATACAGGTGGGATGAGAGCTATGACCTCCTCCTGACCTCCTTTCCTTGACCTTTCTGGATAGATATCTTTCTGATGGCCCTCAGGGTCAGACTCCAAACACACAGGGTCCCCTTCCCCAGGGAACTGCCAGCCAGATTTGTAGGATCTCCTCCTCTCCCTTCCTTTGTTAGTGGGTGTGCATGTGTGTTCATATGCACAGGTGCACGTCTGTGTGAATGCTTGTGCACACGTGTGTATGTGCACATAGATGCCAGAGGTCATCATGAAGTGTCAGTTTTCAGGCATCATCCATCTTGTTTTCTTATTTTAGTTAGAGTGTGTGTGTGTGTGTGTGTGTGTGTGTGTGTGTGTATGTGTGTACATGCTAAAGCATCATTATGACTTGTGACAGAGGACAATTTGTAGCCGTGATTCTCTTCTTCCACCAGATGGATCTCATCAGGTTTGGTGGCAAGTGCCTTTACCCACTGCGCCATCTCACTAGCATCCACCTGGTGTTTGGCGACAGGGTAGCTCACTGCCCTGGAGCCTCGAGGATCTCCCTGTCTTCACCCCCAGTGCTAAAATTCCAGACCCTCTATCACAGCCAGCTTTTTTTCTTTTTGTATTCTGGGGATTGAATTCAGATCTTCTTCCTTGTTGCTGACTGAACTGTCCCCCAACCCCAAGTCTCCTTGCCTTTGTGGTCCAGTATTGAGCATCTTGGTTCTAGTGCCCCTCGAGTATGAGAATCTTATAAACATGTCTTCTGCCTGTTGGGAATAAACAACCCAACAGTGGCTTCATCCTCTTGAGTCCACAGCCGTTCCTCTGTCTACAAATCCCACTGAGAAAGACTGCAGTCAATTCGGAGCACAAATCAATGCTCAAGGCCAGTCTCCTTGTGACTATGGACAGGTGCCATCTTTGAAAGCAAGGTTGCTAAGTGTGAACTCCTTTCCTTTCCTATCCAGGTCATCTTGCAGGTGGTAGAGACACCTGGGGCTCTACCACAGATATAAAGGCTGGTCACCCCAGGGGGAGCTGTTTCACAGGACATGTTCTTGAATGTCGTCTTTAAAGTACCAGACTTTTGCAGGGTCTGCCCATGTACCCTTACAGTTCTTTCAAAGTGAGTTAAGAACTAGTTGTAGAAACTGCTTTGGAGTTATTTTCTGGTCTGGTATTGGAACCTGGCCAGAGCTTGGCAACTCCTCAGCCTGAATGTGATGTCTTTGGATCACAACCTCCACCAGCATGCAAATTCATCTCCCTGGACCTCCTTAGCATTGATGAGACTACAAGTAATATAAATACATCCACCTGAAGGGGCTGCTGATAGTGCCTGTGAGGTTTAAAGAGTCACCATGGTTTAGATGCTGCAGGCCAGCTAAACCCTGGGGAGCCGGGATGAGACCACTCCTCCAGTCTCCGCAGCAGGAAATAGGGAGGGGCATAAGTGAGAGCCTCCCGGGGCCAGCCCCAGTTAGTTCTTCTGAGCTGTGCTGGCTCCTGTCCTCTGGGTTCAAGAGTGACCAAACAGGTTCTCCAGGTAGCAGGACCAGTGCGTGCAGGGCAAGGAACACCCTGTTCCAAGCTCTGTCCCAAAGGGCTGATTGTGAGTGCACAATCTAGGTCTAATGTGTGGGTGGCACATCCTTCATGTGTCCCCAACCGTGACCTGGAGCGTGCCGGGAGAGGAAAGTCACCCTCTATAGGGGTTAAACTAGGCTAAACTATTCAAGCCAGAGAATAAAAGCTCAGAGCCGAGGAGGGACCTTCCCTGCATCCATCTCGGGAGGGTCTGAACAGACCAGATGTGGACTGCACCCCTAGTGGGAACCCCAATCATTGCCTCCTATTTGTTCAGCTAAGGCAACTTGGGGGCAAGGAGATTGTCAGGGCAGATTCCCCAAGCCCAAACCCACCTGAATCTTTACCAGGGAGTCCCATAGGGCCACATCTAGGAATTGTGGGCCATATCCGAGGACCGGACACTCCTCCCTCAGCTGAGAGAATAAAGCCTAAGTCTTGAAACGTTGAAGTCACTGGGTTGGAGTTCAGCTTGGTCTTGACCATTCAGAGTCTGCATCCTGGAGGACACTCAGAGATGGTGCGGGAGTTTTGATTGTTTGCTTGCTTGCTTGCCAGAAGCCCCAGCGTCCTCTTAAGGCTGTCCATCAGCATCTGCTGTCCACAGGCTAGCCTCACACACTCCCATTCCCCCGGCCATTACATTCTGGATTTCCAAGCCTAGCTGACAACTCCCCTCCTGCAGCAGCAAGTCACTCACTCCAGCAAACTTGGCTCAGCTTGAGGCTAATTCCTATATTTCGAAATCAACCATCAGGCAAATGCCACTCCACACCTGGTAGCCGGCTCTGGTGCAAGCACTCTGCTCTCCATGCCTGCAGCCCAGCTTCGCACCCAGGGGTGCCAGAAAGCACAGAGCAGGTGCAGAAGGGAGAGTTCACTCTTTTCATAGTTCAGACCCATGTCACGGACTACGGGAGGCCCCGGGCCACCGTTTCTGTCCCCACAACAGCTGTTTCATCTGCCTTCTTTGCCTATAAGGAATGAGGAGTGGTTGGAGTACACTATGCTCTGAGTTCTCACAGTTGAGACTCACTCAAAGTGTTCATAGTTCTCAGAAATGCCTGTAACAAAAGCAGATTCATCCCAGTGAAAGGGCAAGGCCCAGAGTGGTTAACTGCTTTGCCCAAGGTCTCACAGCAGGCAGTGAGATGTCTGCCAGGCAAGGTGACTGCCCAACCCTGAGGTCTTTGCACACTGGGTGAAATGCTCTTGTTTTGGAAATTGACGACCTTTTAGGGCCATGTGCCACCAGCAGGATCCCCACCCTGTGTTCACTCAGGCCCCCACACAGAGCCCAGATGGACCCCCGCATAGGAGGTGCCACACACTGCATACTACCCATCGTCTGCAGCATCCTGGCAGCAAGCTTTCTGCCCTGGCTTTCTTCCAGCTTTACCCTGGTGAGCTAGTCACAATCCAGGGAAGGGAAGTGGTATTAAAGACCTGTCCCCCAGGAGCCTCTTGAAGTATCCGTGTGACCCAGGGACGCATCTGGAAGGGGAGCTTCAGAGGCTGCTTGTGACTTGAGGGGAAAAGGGTGGGTTCCATAACAGGTCCAGTGATCCTTGGGCCTATTTCTGGGTGCAATGTCGGAGGGACTCAGTCCTAGGTCTTTGGTCTTGACATCCCAACTAGAATTGGACCATCTCAAAAGGCTACTCCAAATCCTGTGCAGGGCTGAGGGCTGGGATGTGGCTCCTTGGTAGAGTGCTTGCCTGACATGCACAAAGTCCTGGGTTCAATTCCCAGCACCACATAATAACTGGCCATGGTGGTACATGCCTGTAATTCCAGCATTTAGGAGTTGAGATAAGAAGATCTGAGGTTGGACGTCAACCTACATTAGGAATTTGAGGCCAGCCTAAGTAAGCCACACAGACCCTACTCAGAAAAAATAAAAATAAAAAGTCCTATATAAGTCTTATGATTATAAGTGTCCTGGGGTACATATATGTGGGGTTCCAAGAATAAGGAACATGCATGTTTGGACATGTGTGCAGTACAAAGGCTGAGCAATGATTCCCCCACAAACCCCAGGAGCCTGGGGCACACAGATGATACTGCTCATTCACCTGCTGCCTGGAGACAGGTCCCCAGGTCTCTGTGACAACCAAAGAACCAGGCAGGAACAGAGGATAGGAAGCAATACCTGCTGGGTTTAGGGGAGATGCAACAGCTATTGGACATTTTGCTCTGAAGCCCTCTATGGACTGCTCAGTGCTCCTGTGCATCTGGCCTCAGCTACTGGCCAGATCATCAGGAAGAATCTGAGACCAGCTGCCACCCAGCTAATGTACACGGCAGAGCAGAATACCCCAAAATGGGGTGGGGCATCATTCCCTGCAGGCACATGCCCCCAAGCAGTCCTAGAAGACTGAAAAATTGAGGGTGATGGTAACCGGGACATTGTAGTTATCGGTGCACAGGAGCCCAGACAGCACCTCTGACAGCCGCTGGACCCCAAGAGGGTGACTTCCAGATGGCCAGTGTCAGCTGCCTCTGTTTTCCCTAAGGGCCTTCAGCAAAGCGACAGATGACAGGACTGTGTTGTGCAATGTGCTGGGCTTGTGGCCTCTGGGGGCTACAGTGTGCTTGGTCCAAACAGCATGTGCAGGTTTGTGCATAGTCAGGAGCCCTGAGCCGGCAAGAGGCACTGACTGCCCTGGGCTGTATTCCACAACTGTCTTCTTTTGTTTTCAATTAGCAGAAGAGGTGGTTGCGTCCAGCAGGGCTGGCAGCCAAGGGGGCTGTTTCCCCTCTTGTTCTCCATAGTATTTGTGCTCTGCTTGTCCTGAGAACAGGCCACTCCTCGGATGGTTTGCTCACTCATTCCTGGCTGCCCTCCTGAATCTCAGTCACTCAGGCGCTGGCTCAACTCACCCTTGGCAGAAACCCAGTGGCACTCAAAGTTTGTTCTGGAGCCAGGCAGGAACCTCGGCATTTGCCGACCTTCAGATACGTATGTGCCATTATGAGAGCCCTTTACTGGTGACAAATGTCAGGTTTAACATAACAGAATGAAAAATAAGGATCCTGGTGGCAAGAGGCCCTGCAGGCTCTGCACGATAACACTGTATTCTGCCTCAGAGAGTGGGGTGGAGCCTGTAGCAGACCTGGAGAAACCGGGGGAGCTGCACTATGTCCTCTGCACAGTCGTGGCCAGAGGGACAGAAGTCTGCAGAAGGAGCGTCTCTGTGGAAACATCCCTCCAGGGGCTTCATCTTTGTATGCTCCTTCTCCCCACCCCCTGGGTGTGTCCCAAGTCCCTGTGTATCAGTCTCTATCTGTGGAACGAACACTGAGCACAAAGCCTCTGGCATGCATGGGAGAGCATATGGTGTCCGCACCACAGCAGCTGCTGGCAGATGACAAAAAGCACGTAAGATCTTTTCTCTGCACTCTTGGTGTCCAAGATGGAGCCATCAGGCAGGGCTCTGATGCCTCCAGGACTCCTGGTCTTTGTCCCTGGGTGCTGGGGCAGACACAGGAAGTTTTCCATAGGACAAACTCAAGCTATGTTCTTTAGTCACAGATATCACCACTAAATGCTAAAAGGTGCCTTGAAAAAAATAATCACTCCAGTAAAGTTGGGTCTCTCTCTGCTGCACTGTTGCTGGGATGAGCTTCTGATTCACAGCCCCTCCTCTCCTCCTCCAGACGGCGACAATGGAAGGGACAGACTCCAAAGAACCCTAGAGTTCTCTTCCTAGGTTAGACAAGGTTGTGTGGACACTTAAGACATCCTGACTGGTGCTCCATTGTGATTTGTGATTTCACCCAGTTGTTAACCAGAAGATCTTCCCAAAGTCCATCAAACGCATGGACCAAGCATAGAGGGCTGACACATGCCTTGGAGCAGGGTAGCACACTGCAGTTCCCATATCCACTGTGGCTCCTGTGTGTGTGTGTGTGTGTGTGTGTGTGTGTGTGTGTGTGTGTGTGTGTAGGTGAGTGCATGTGGAGACTAGAGTTCAACCTTAGGTGTCATCATCCTTTAAGCACCATCTACTTTTTTGGGTGGAAGACAGGATCTCTCACTGGCCTGGAGCTCACCAAGTAGACTAAGGTTGCTGGCCACCAAGCTCCAGCAACCTCATTGTCACCACCTCCCCAGCTCCAGCACTGTACACATGCACCAGTATGCCCAGTTTTATATGTAGATGCTTCGAATTGAACTCAGGTCTCCATGCTTCCCAGACAAGCACTGTACTGACTATGACATCTCTCCAGACTGTTTCTATGGTTTGAATCACTCCCAGTTCACCACAGGGATGAAAAACAAAGATGAGCACAATCCAATAACTAAATAAAGTATTTCTAAAAGATCACATTCACCTATATTTTATTACAGCATATTATTATAATATTCTGATCTATGTTATTATTATTAATTTCTCACAACATGTGCCTAATGTACTAAACTTTACCATGGGTCTGTTTTGTCTATAGTTTTGGGCATTTAATAGGGTCTTGGAACACATCTCCATAGATGAAGGGTGATTGCCATAATACACATTTTCCCCCCAATGGCACCTATAGCTCTCAACCTTGAGACATCTCACCTCACCTCCCTCACACCCACCTGAAGGACAGCTTGCACTTCCCTCTGCTGCCTCAAGAGAGTGTGGAGGCTCTTGGAGGGAGCAGAGAAAAGAGAGGGGCTGCAGCCCTACCTGCCAGCTCACCGTGCTCAAGGTCCCGAGGGCTTGAGAGTAGAGGAGGATTTTAGACATGATTTGGTCAGTAAAGCACCTGCTGTGCTAGCGTGCAGACCTAAGTCCAGATCACCAGAACCCATGTAAAAAGCTCGGTGTGGTCGTGGGTGCCTGGAACCCCAGGGATAGAGAGGAGGCAAAGACAGGTGGATCTCTGGGGCTCAACTAACCTACATGATGAGCTGCAGGTACAGTGAGAGAGCCTGTCTCAAAAAAAAAAAAAAAAAAAAGAATCAAAGAAGACACCAGAATTGACCTCTGCCCTCTACACACATGCATGTGCTCACACACCCACGTTAACAAGAGTATTACCAGAGACATACACAATACATACACTCCCCAAAAAAGAAAGAGAGAGATGGGGGTGGGCAGATGGTAGGGATGAGGGCCTTATGCCAAAAGGGACCTGCAGGGATCTCTCAGCATAGAGTTAGGTTGTAGTAGTTCCTGTCCCCAGGAAGTGACCATATATATCCATTGAATCGGTGGGAAGCACCTCAGCTGAGCCTCGCGTGGCCTCATATGGCTTCTGATGTCTCCATCAGCATGAGGGAAGAATCTGGAGTCTTCCTCTGTCTTCTCATGGGCAGCCCCACTGCACACCCCTGCCCAGACTATAGCATACTGTTTTCCTGAAGGCTGCTGTGGGAGACCTTGAGCTCCTGAAGCTGAGGTCTTCTGCCCAGTACTTTTCTGCCTTCACCGTGGGATGAAGCGGCTACTTTCAATATAAGTGAAAACCAGCCCTGCTCTGTGGTATAGTCACTGTGTAGAGCCACTGAGAAGAATCAAGCCAGAGAAAGGGGAACCCTAGGACAGGCAGAACAGCTTCACTTGCTGGGCATCTGAAGAGGTTGAGGCCATTAAACAAGAGACCGGTCTTTCTGCCTCGGAGCTGAACTCTGATTACCGAGCACCAGGAAAAGGGAAGCTTTCTCTTGGCCTGACAGAGGCAGGATCTGGAGACCAGCTGGGAGAGGACAAAAGGCCAGGGTGACCCTGCCTGCAGACAACACAGGGTCTAATCAGGTCAGTGTGCTGCTCCTGGAGCTGCCAGCCCTGGGTGACGCTCTGCACTGAGGACACAAAAGAAAAGCATCCTTCTGCAGGAGGTAGAGAAGCTACTCTGCTCTCAATCCAAGGGCCTCAGGACCCCGCGAACACATGTCCATGCAAGAGCACCATGCCAGACCTTTCAAGAGACCCTGTCCTACGTCACCCTCACCGCCACTTGTCCTGTCCTTGGAGTAATTATTGGGCAGCTCTGTGTACAGCAGGGTAGTGATGGAAACCAGATTTTTTTTTTTTTTCAGAACTCAAGAGGCTCTGGAATTTGAAGAATAAAATGTGTTCTTTTACGAGGCAGCTGTGAAGGGGCCAGGCAGTGATTCCCGCCTGTAGCTCAGTGAATGTAGTCCTTGAACTGCCTGATAAGGGCCATGAGCAGCTTGACCTCCCCCTCCAGCCCTGCCTGAGGCCACTGGCCACTCATCTTTCCAAATTCCCACCTGTCCTGGGCCTGGGCCTGGGCCTGGGCCAAGACATGCCTCTCCTGCCTTCCTGAAATTGCTTCACAGCTGGATTCTCAACAAGGCCTTGCTACAAGCCAGACTTCAAGGTGAAGGCAGAAGTACTGGGGCCCCAGCTCCAGGAGCTCAAGGTCTGCTACACCAGCCCTCAAGAAAACAGCATGCTATAGCCTGGCCAGGGGTGTACAAGGGGGCTGCCCCTGAGACAGCAGAGTAAGACGCCAGACTCTAGCAGCTTGGAATGCCATAGAGGGATACAAGTGAAATGGGCTGTTAAGGAAAAGGGAACATTGGCCAGTCAAGAAAATCTGCAAACAGTAGGAGGTAGTGAGAAGTCAGGCAGGGGAAGCATGGGTAGTCTAGGGCAGGGGCCCCTGGGGACATGGCAGAAAGTTCAGTTGTTACTCACTCCTCGTCAAGGATTGGGCTTCAGGAGATGGTAAAGATAGAAATGAACAGGGTGTGTCCCAAGGTGGGGGTTGTAGTAAGGAGTCAGAGCATGCAGATTTGGGGAAATAAAGACATGTGGGCATATGCCACAGAGCCAGGCAGTGGATTGGAGGCCAGAATAGCAAGCTGGAGCCCATAGCATCAAGGGAGCCCTGGACATCTGGAGAAAAATCTTAGAGTCAGGTGGGAGAGGAGGGAAGTAGGCATGCAGAGGTGCACCTGGGGCTGTCTACAAGAGCTGGAGGTTAAAAGGAGCCAGGGAGAGTCTTCATGGGTCATGCCAGGAAAGTAGGTGGCAGTCAGTCAGGTCCAGGAAGGAGCTGGAAAATGGGTAGCCATAGAGGGCAACCAAAGGTGCATACAAATGAGCCCCCAGAATCTGGTCACCTGGACATCAGCGGCAGGTTTAAAGCCATTACAGAAATGCCATGCCCCCAAAGACACATAAGAAACAAGCACTAGGATTAAATCTCTAAAGGTCCATTAAAGGCCATAGGAAGGTGTGGGCTGAGATCTCCATGGCCCTGGCAGATGTAACCTTACTGAGCAGAGAGCTTAGAACATGGAAGGCATCAGGAGAAGATGGGAACCCAGAAGCCAGTCACACTGAAAGCGTGTGTAGGCTGTGACAGGCAAGAAAAAAATAAAGCAGAAAAGCACAGGGAAATATTTAAACCTTCCACAACAAGACTAAGAGCTAACAGCTGTGCTATATCAAAAGCCTTGTGCAATTAATAAGAAAAAGACAGCTCCACTAAAATGTGGGCAAAGAAAACCTTGCCAGACATTGCCTAACTTTGCAGCCATTGGGAAACCAAGGCTTTACCAACCAAGACGAACTCCAGTGGCAGTAAGAGTGTCCAGCCTCCCTGGCAGGTGACATAGAGACGCACCAGCTCTTTCTCACTGGACAGCTCATCAGCTGACATAACTCAAAGATCTGGGTCAGCCCGTATCATGTGTCCCCTGACACCTCTGTTCTCCGCTGCCGCCCCAAAGACCACAGGGTCCACAGTGCAGCTGCAGCACAGAGACCAGAGTGCACAAGAAACAACCCTTGATCTTGTTAGCATCTTCGATTTTGAGTCTGTTTATTGAAGCTATTAGCATAAATGTAAGTGGTTAATATATGCAAAGGGTGGGGGCGGAGATGTAGCTCAGGTGATAAGCTTGTCTGCTAGCCACAATGCTCTAGATTTGATCCCCTGGATCCAGTAAGCAGAATGTGATAGCATACATCTGTGATCCCAGCACATAGGAGGTGGACACAGCTCAACCTCAGCTACATAGTGTGCTTAAAGGTAGCTCAGGCTACATAAAATCCTGTCCCAAAATGCACACACACACACACACACACACACACACACACACACACACACCCCTATAAGGAACCAGCAACTCTCAACAAATTAAAAAATTGGTCAATTTATTATTGGGGGCACCAAATCACTCCACTTATATGAAGAAGATTAAAGTAACCTTATGACACCGTCTGGGCCGGGCAGTAGTGGCGCACGCCTTTAATCCCAGCACTCGGGAGGCAGAGCCAGGCAGATCTCTGTGAGTTCAAGGCCAGCCTGGTCTACAAAGAGAGTTCCAGGACAGGACAGCTAAGACTCTTGAAAAAAAAAAAAAAAGAAGAAAGAAAAGAAAAGGAAAAAAAGACACTATTCTGTCCTGTCTTTAATATTATTTAACTATTATAAGCACATTATGTTCCATGGGTGGAAGCATCAATTGATAAACACTTTTAAAGGATAACTTGACAACATTTTTTTTAAATAAAAAATGAATACCTTTGAATTAGCAGTTCTACTTCTAAGAATCTATTCTAGGGTCTGGAGAGATGGATCCGTGGTTAAAGTGCTTGCCACACAAGCTTAAGACCAGAGTTCAAATCTCCAGAAACCATATAAATCCCAGTTGGGTATAGAAGCCTGGCTGTAATTCCAGGCTCAAAAAGGAGAGATGGAGCAGGGAGAGGATTTGCTTTAGAAACCCTACCTCAGTAACTTGGAAGAATGATCAAATATTCTTCATATCAACTTTAGCTTCCACATGTATGCATATGCACATGTACCTGTGTGTGTGCACGTGCACGCACACACACACAAATGAAAAGGGAAAAATTTTACTCTATAGACATATTCCTACTGGTTATATATGTACAAACACATACACATTCCCACAGATGTATTTTTTTTTTGGTGGGAGAGCAAAACAGAAGTTCAAACAACCTAAATGGCCAAAGGCAAGACCTTGTTTAAGTTAATGAAAATGTACTCATTCCAAAGAATATGGCAGAAGTGACCAGTGAGGAGAATCTGCTTCTGTGAATAGGTAGGTGTCCACGATTCGCCTGTGAGAAACCATGCAGCAGATAAGCTAAGCCATAATCTAAACTGTGAATCGTGGGGGCTGGGGAAATGACTCCATGGTTAAAAGCACATGCAGCTTTTACAGAGAACCGGAGTTCACCTCCCAGGACCCATGTTGGACAGCTCACAACCACCTGTAACTCCAGCTCCAGGGGCTCTAAATCTCCCCCTTCTGGTCTTCATGGACACCTACACTCATATGCACATACCTACACACAGACACACACAAACACATATAAATAAAAATAAAATATAGCTGGGCAGTGGTGGTGCACCCCTTTAATCCCAGCACTCAAAAGACAGAGTCAGGGGGATCTCTGTGAGTTAGAGGCAAGCCTGGTCTACAAAGTGAGCTCCAGGACAATCAGAGCTGTTACACAGAGAAACTCTGTCTCAAAAATATATATAATTTAAATTTATTTATATATAAGACCTATATATAATTAAAAACCTATATATAACTTTAAAATATATATTTAAAAATAAAACATGGTTCATAAGAATGGACTATCTTAAACATACTACATAGATATGAAATTACCCAGGCTCATCAGCATAAACCCTTCCACACTACATCCATAGATACAAATGCATAATTTTAAACATATTTAAAATCCCCAAGGTACAGTGTTCAAGAGGGATTCAGGCGAATTGGAACTTTATCCTCAAGTATATACTTTGTATTGTGTTAAATGTGTAACAAAAAAGGGAGGAATCCTAAAGCAGTTAGGAAACTTGATTCTAACAATATGCATGTGTACGTGAATTATGAGACAGAGGAAGAGAAGAAAGAGGATGCATGTCTCCAGGTCCCCGTGGGACCACAGGACACTCAGCAAAATCTCACTTGTTGGATTTTTCTTTTCTGAAAGAGTTGGCTCTTTTCAATCCTGAAGTAGCCCCTGGACCCAAAGAAACACTGATGTGTGCAACCTTGTCCTGAAATCTGGCCACAGAGAAGAGCGGATGCAGGACCCTAAAAGCAGAACATGTAGGAAAATGGGTGCAAACTTGGGATTAATACTATACACAATGGGCTTCAATTCCTTCCTGAAGATTACATGTTCATCTAAACCAGCAGTTCTAAACCTTGTGGGTCTTGACCCCTTCGGGGGTAACATATCAGATATTCTGCATAACACATATTTATATTACAATTCATAACAGTAGAAAAATTACAGTTATGAAGTAGCAAAGAAAATTTTTTATGGTTGGGGGTCACCACAACATGTAGAACTATATTTAAGGGTCACAGCATTAGAAAATTGAGAACCACTGATCTAAACCAAAAAGTATGTGGGTATTTTTACATGAAGTCAACCAAGATTTCCATCTGCAAATTTGCTTCTACAGGTCACATCTGAAGGATAGTTTGGCTGGGTATAAAATTCTGGGATGTAGCTGGTGTCTGGCTTGCTGTGCAAGGCACCAGCCAATCTTTAACAATTCCCAGAGTCCCCACTGTGCTAAGGTCTTTTGATCTGAAGATCCCTCTTCTTTGACTTTGATAAATGTCTATGATTATTCTTTCTCTTCTGGGATTCTTCTCTTACCCTGTGTATCCCTTTGATTTATTCTTTCATTTTCCTCTTATATATCTATGTCTTTCTGTTCTATTTTTCTGGATGAGTTCCCCACATTATTGCAAACTGCTATTATATTTCTTTTTTGCCTCCTGTCATGTTGTTTTGATTCCAAGAGTGTTTTCTTATATTCTGAATGTCCTCTTCTGAGCATCCCAATATTACCTGCAGGGTCTGCCTTTGCTTTTATGTTCCATCTGAGCCCTCCTGGTCTTTTCTGCCCTGTTCTTCTTTTCCTGGGTCCTTTTTTTCTGTTTGTTGTTGTTTCTGACAGAACCCTTCCTTCACTGCTCAAAGCTGACTGCCATTTCCCTTCTAGCAAGGCCCCAGTAGCTGGCAGTAAGCTCTGTACAGGTGAGTGCTCGTCCTGCTGTAGCTTCCATGGAGGATGCTCAGGTGCACACATGGTAAGCCTCTTGGGTGACCTAGACAGTCATTCCACAAATGAATGGATTCCACCAAAGAAGAGTCCTTCAGCTTTCTCCCTGAACAGCATAGAACAGGTACAGCATTCTAAGGGCCAGTGGGGTAAGAGGGTGGAGAAAGGGGTGACTACTTCTACAAAGATGTATATTTAGTGCACCTGCTCACAAACTGGGGTCCAGTCCCACCACTGCCTGGTTCTCCAGTTTAGAGTCAGATCCTGGTCCTCTTCCTCTCAGGACCTTCAGAATCCATGTCCTGAAGGATCTGTGTGACGGCTGCAAGTATGTCACATGACTCTGAGCTGCTACAGGGTCTCCCACTGAAAGCAGGGTCCCCAGTCTCTCCTTAGCCCAACAGGTCTATGGTGGGGAAAAAGCAACAAGTTACAGCAAAAGCAGCCAATGCAAAGTGAGGCACACAGGCACACAGCAGATCCCTGGAGGTGTGGCTGCTGCCTTGGAGCACTCTCCACCACGCTGAGGCGGAGCCACAGCCACAGGAAGAGGCCACATTTGAGCCTGGGAGCCCTGCTTCCTGATGACCCTTCCTTTCACCCCCTCCATGTGTCTCCCCACAGAGTTAAGCTCCACTCAGCCCTGTAGAAGCCTGGATCACAGAGCAGGAAGCGTGGTAAATGGTTCTTCCATGCCTCTTGTTCAGTGTGCTGTGGGCCAACAGGAAGTGGAGCAACCATGAACTTCCCTTTTGTTCTGTGTTTAGCCACAGCACATAGTCATTCATGTGCACATGTTTTATACCATATATACCACACCATGTGGACAAAGACCATACATACTGCATGTGCATCTACCACATGCCATACAACACACACTATACACAGGGACAATAGATACCATATTCCACACACAAGTATACATGCATACATACATATGTGTATACATATATACATATATTACATACCATATATCAGACACACAGCACCTATCATATTCACACATTATATACATACCACATATACATCATGTATGCCACACTTATACCAAATGCCATAACCATACATATTACACATATAATATATACCATATACCTGACATGTATGTACCACATACACCACACATGCATTCACCGTATATCACACATTCCCGCCACACACACTTACACTTCCCACATGTGTGCATGAATTTCCGGATACAGAGGTCTCCACCCGCACACACTTGCCCTCCTCTGGCTTTGCTGGCCCGTCTGCTTTGCTATCATCACACCTCTTTGGCTCATATCTTTTGTTGGCCGTGTACTATGTGGTAATCAGGCATGTAGACCAATGTGCAGATCTTAGCCAGAAAGCATAGTGAAGCGTTCTATGTATTTTTGAACATGTGAACCTGGAGCTTCAGGAAATCTAAGGCAGTAACTTGGGACACGAGCATACCCAATGTGATCCTGATCCTCATCAAGAACAGAGGAGTTGCACTGAATGGAGGATGTGCCCTTTGGCTGCTTCTGTGCATATGGGATTGGGAACAGTGTTCTGGTGTGCAGTGCTTACAGCTCAGCCCTGGTTCACAATAGAAGCCTGGTCCACCCTGTGGGTAGACAGCTTTAACAGAAAGTGACTTCTCAATGGGCCACACAAAGTTTCCGGGAAACTGCAGGGTCTGGCTGGAAGGTGGGAGGACAGCTACGACCTTTCAAAGTCAGGAACTAGCAGTGGTGAGCACCTGCCACACAGCAGTGCCCACAGTCACCCAAGGACCTGCTGCTGGCTGACTGATCGCCATGGTGAGGTAAAGCTAGGAAGTGGTGAGCGCTCAGGTTTTATTATTTAGATCGGGACTTTTAGGTTGAAAACAGCATGGCGAGTTCTCAGACCACATCATAAACCTGGAGCCCTTCAGCTTCTGCTCAGCTTGGGGTGACTCAGCAAAACTCGTCATGACTCCTGGACAAAACAACCCCAGCTCATGCCTCCTGACAGCACTCTGGCCTTGTTGGAAGAGAAAGCACCCCCATGTGATACTCAGTACTTTAAGAGGAATGGAGAAGTCTTGCTACAAGGCCCCACTAGACTGGTTCACATACCCTTCACAGCCTCACGAGAAGCAGAATAAAGAAAAAGCCAAGGTAGGGACTAGGGCTCTGGACTGCTGTGCCACTCCCATCCTGTGCCCTCCAGGCCTAGGCTCAGGCTATCCTGGTGGCATTGTCCCACTGAGCTCTGTCTTGGTTTCTCTCCTTGACTGAGGGCTGCACTCTAGCAGCCTGTCAGATCTCATCACGAATATTTCTAATCCAAAGGAAGAGGAAAGAATCACAAAGCAAGTCTCACGAGGCCATTGGCCACATTTGGCTGTTCAGTTACCCCAGGGTATATACAGAGTTTGCCTCCAAAACCAAAATCTGAGGCTTGTCTAGCCAGAGTTAGGTGTAACCAACACACATCTATCAGCCCAACTGCTTTAAATCATGTCTTTATTGTTCATGACGCCTTATGGTAATGACATTATCAGCTTGATAGTACATGAAAACATCTAAGGGACAAGCCTCCATGCATATGTGTGAGCACTTACCTAATGGCCACTTGGGGTAGGAAAACTAACCTTAACTGTGGGCAGCACCATTCCATGGGCTGGGATCCTGGACTGAAAAAAAAGGGAGACCGTGAGCTGGGAGCAGCCTTACCTCTGTCTCCTTCCCGACTGGTGGACACGTATAACCATCTGCTTCAAGCTCCTACCATGTGACCTCCCCACCATGATGGTCTGCACCCTCAGACTGAGCCAAAAGGAACTCTTCCTGAAGCTGCTTTCCCACAGTAGTGAGAAAAGTAACTAATACACAAATATAATATTTTCTAGCGCCAGGGTAAGAGAGCTACTTAGATGCTGTCTCCATAAAAAAGAATCTGAGTTAACAAAGGATAGACTCTGTCTCGAAGAAAGTGGAAGAGGCCGGAAAGCACAAGGTGGTGATAGGACAGCTGCAAAGTGTAGAGAACAGAGGGCTGAACAGCCAAGGGACCAGAGAACAGCTCCAGCCCTGGCCATAGGAAGTGAGGCAGGAGCTTCATCCAGAAGGTAAACCAGATGGCCCAAGAGACTGATGGGTTTACACTCAGGACAAGGACAGGTTCTCACGAGTCCCCAGTTCAGCTGCAGGTTCCAGTGAAACGGTGACTCCACCAGCATGCTGCAGGGTCCGGTGAAACGGTGACTCCACCAGCATGCTGCAGGGTCCGGTGAAACGGTGACTCCACCAGCATGCTGCAGGGTCCGGTGAAACGGTGACTCCACCAGCATGCTGCAGGGTCCGGTGAAACGGTGACTCCACCAGCATGCTGCAGGGTCCGGTGAAACGGTGACTCCACCAGCATGCTGCAGGGTCCGGTTAAACGGTGACTCCACCAGCATGCTGCAGGTTCCGGTTAAACGGTGACTCCAGCAGTCTGATGGGTCGGTCAGTGATGGACAGGACATCTGCTTTATCATTCCTTGTGTCTCAGGCTGTAGCTGGTGCCATCTTGAGAGAGTACCTGTGCTTAAGACTGGGACACCCTGGAGGCCCCGAGAGAGATGGGGACAAAAAACAATGCAAAGAATCAATGAAACAGGGAGCTGATTCTTTGAGAAAATAAACAAGATCAATAAACCAAAATAACCACAACACAGAAGAAAAAAAAAGCCAAAATAACCACAAAAGGAGAGGAGTCCAAATAAACAAAATTAGAGACGAAAAAATCAGAGATGTTCACAGGACACCAATGAAATCCAGAAAACTGTTAGGGAACACTTTGAAAACACATATTTCAAAAGAGCTGGACGGTCTAGAAGAGATGAACAAGGCTCTGGACATGTGTGATCTACCAAAATTAAACCAAGAGCATACCAGCAACTTCAGCAGGCCCATAAAAACAGTGAGACTGAAGCAGTAATAAAAAATTTCCCCACAAAGGAAAAAAAGCACAAAAGCAGGACAGATTCACTGCTGAATTCCATCAGCCATTCAGTCACTCTAGACAGCCAGCATTAGACTGACCGAAAGCAGATGAGAACACATACACATACATTCATGCATGTACATACATACTCACATTCAAACACACACATCCCAGTACATATTTACATATGTACACATCACACACAAACAGAAACCATAAACAAATTTTCCTAAAGAACATAAATATAAAAATTGTCAATGAATACCAGCAAGTCAAACTCAACAACACATCAAAAAGATAACCTCATGGCCATGACGGTTTCATTCCAAAGATACAGGGATGGTTCAAAATACACAAATCAATAAATGGAACACAGCACATAAGTAGACATAAGGACCAAAATCATGTGATCATCTCAGTAGATGCAGAAAAGGCCTTTGAAAATGCTTAACATCCTTTGAAGAAGCTAGGAATGGAAGGAACATAGCCTCAACGTAATAACGGGCATGTACTGCACACCTGTAGGCAGCCTTTTGTAGATGGAGAAAACAGTATCTCCTCTAAAATAGGAAGTGAGACAAAGTGTCCGCTCTCCTGACTCTTATGTAATGGTGCTTGGAGTCTTAACTACAGCAATAAAGAGAAGAACACAACAGAGGGATGCAAAGTGTCACGAGCTTTGGACTGCAGCCTCCCACAACCCTCCTCTGTAGTCTCTTGGTTCCTTCACATCTGGGCACACAGTCAGCCTTGTTTGCCACAGAACCTGATCTTATAAAAGTGGAACTGAGCTGGGTGGTGGTGGTGGTGGTGGTGGTGGTGGTGGTGGTGGTGCACACCTTTAATCCCAGCACTTGGGAAGCAGAGGCAGGCAGATCTCTGAGTTCGAGGCCAGCTTGGTCTACAGAATGAGTTCCAGGACAGCCAGGGCTATAGGGAGAAACCCTGTTTCGAGGATGGGGGGAGTAGAACCGAGATGCTGGGTCACACAGAGCACTGCATCCAATACCTTCCTTTTTATGTGAAGAATCCCAAAGCCCACCCACTCCACCCTTTCACAGCCCACAATGGCAGCCTTGACTCTTCTTGCATCAGACAGGGGTACTGGGCTCCTAAGCAGAGAGGATGCCGCAGACACTTCCTGACCTAGCCCAGGGCTGAGAGCACGTGGAACAGGAGTCACTGTGAGGTTCACAGCCTTGCCTGGCCGTGATGTTCAACAATCACACATAAGACTAGGCTTGGGCAGGCATGGCAAGTTTAATAGTAGTGGTGCTTGCTATGGTTGGAACGCACGCCCCAAATTCACGTGTTGGGAATTCAGCATTGGATGTGCCGGCTTTGAAAGGTGAGCCCTTCTACCCTCTGCCATAGGGTGGAACAGCATGAAGGCTCTCTTCACCAGCTCCCCAGCATCTAGAACAGTAAAAAATAAACCTCTATTCTTTATAAACTGCTCTGCCTTGGGTGTTCTGTTACAGTATCACAAATGGACTAGCAATAAGGGTGCCTTACTGGGTCTAGAGAAAGTGGTCTCTTTTCTCTGCTTCTTCCTCCTTGTTGAGACTTCAATGTCCCATTCTTCCTTCATATAAGAGCTGCGGTCCGGATACCTACACCCTCCAGTCAGATGCCTCTGCCTGCCCAGTGCGGCAGGGCCACAGAGAGCTGTGTACCCGTCAGAGGTTAATCTTTTCTGTGTCTTAAGCCTGTGGAAGTCAGAGGGGAAACAGACCCCCACCTCACAAATGAAAGACTCTCATAGCATTGTTAGTTTAAAGCATGCCTAGGTGCCCCAGCCAAGGGATCGCCTGCCCTGTGAGTGCTCAGGGCCTCTGCTCCGAGTCACCCTGCCCAAGCTACAAGTCTCTATTTTCCCTCTGTTTACCTTAGTTTTATGACTCCCAGGTCTAGGAAGGCAAAGGAGAGGAGGAGACATGGGGTAATACAACCTCCTCACCAGAGACATGACCACTGCCCCCGCCGTCCAAGGCCTGAGCAAAACAAGTCTCCCCCATGAAACTCAGCAAAGCAGAGCTGCGGGGCCAAACACACTCATGTCTGGGAAAGGAATTCGTCTTTCGCAGAAGACATTAGCAAACACAGCCATAAACTTGGAATCCACAGTCCGACATGTCAGAGGCTCAGAGGAAAGCCTTAACTCCTGTGAACCTCTCTAAAACGTCATCTCTAGAACATCCAGACTTGAAATGTGGCCGGTGGTGGCTGGGTGCCCATCCCATTATGTGCAGACTTAAGCATCCGTGGCATGGTGTTTTCGCAATAAAACCTTCAAATCAAACCCAGTACACCGGATAGAAAGGCATCCAAGATATCTCTTGGGGCTGAAAATAAATACACAACACACTTTTGAATTCCATCTGTAAAAGGCATTGGGATGATTTCTCAAGGGTCTGCTGATCTGTTGATCACATCTGGGCTCTTGTAGCTGCTAACTCTAGTAAAGGCCATCTAAATGGGTTTCATTAGGCTGACCAACACCCATGGTCAAGGTCAAAAATTAAGCATGTGTGCCAGGCGGTGGTGGCGCTTGCCGGGCGGTGGTGGCGCACGCCTTTAATCCCAGCACTCGGGAGGCAGAGCCAGGCGGATCTCTGTGCGTTCAAGGCCAGCCTGGACTACCAAGTGAGTTCCAGGAAAGGCGCAATGCTACACAGAGAAACCTTGTCTCGAAAAAAAAAAAAAAATTAAGCATGTGTGAAGTTTTGAGCTTCTCCATGTCTCAAGTGTCTTTATGTATTTACTTACAAATGCTGGGCCCCTGGCAGGATTTAATCTCAGCCCTTTCTCCTTTTGTCTTATGAAGAAAAAAATTCACAGCTTTTTGTTGTCTCAGGATGGTGCATTTACATGTCACTCATTTGCCCCCATAAAATCCCTAGCTGGTGATGTGTCTGTCACCAGCTAGACTCTGCAAAGACCAGAGAGACAAAGAACTGTTCCTGTCCCCAAGGTGTCCATAAGCATGAGAACCAAAGGAAGTCACTGCCTGTGGAGACAATCTGAACTCTCAGTGACTCAGCAGGGAGAAGCTTGTCCCTTGTGGGTTGGGGTAGGAGGAGTCTCCTCCACACAGGAGCTCAGGACTTCTGGGGCTGGCAGACATTTTTTTTTAAATTTGTTTTTGAGACAATATTCCCAACTCATGATCCTCCTGCCTCAGCTTCCTCTGTGCTGGGATTACAGATGGACGCCACAGCTGGCTCTTTTCACTGGACCCACAGATATGGAGAGGAGAGACCATAAAGGGAGATACCCAGAGTTTAGGGACCAGCCACGTCCACCCACAGGTGTAGACCTCAGCCCAGAGTCACATCAACTGGCACTATAAAGAGGGCATAGTGCAGATTAGCCGATGCCCATGAAGGAAAAAAGCAAAGAAAAAGCATGAAGTCACACCACGTGTGAGCACACTCCTACCAGGTGTGAACACACCACTCACACCACATATGAACTTGACCCTCATAACACATATGAGCACACACTTCTACCACATGTGGACTGTGGTGATATTTTATTTGTGCTGAAATGTGGTGATATTTTATTTGTATGTTAATAAATAAAGTTTGCATGGAGATCAGAGGAAATAGCAAGCCATTAACGCAAAAGTCAGGCAGTGATAGCACACACCCTTAATCCAATCACTTGGCAGGCAGGGTCTCTGTATGTTCAAGGTCACACTAGGGAACAGAGCCAAGCGTGGTGACACAGGCCTTTAATCCCAGGACCAACCATAGAGACCTGGAGGTCTGTACAAACCTCCTTGTACAGACCTGCCTTGTTACTGTACAGGCAGTAACAAGGAAGTGGAGTAGCTGGGCTAAAAGCCAATGAGAGGGAAGAACAGCAAGGCAATAAAAGGCACAGGTTAGACAGGAAGTAGCTTGCATTTTGGAAGCTACAGAGCTGGTGGGGTAAGGTGGTTGGTGGCTCTCACTATTTCCCTGATCTCTAAGGCTTTCACCCTTATATTTGGCTCCATGTTCTTTATTTAATAAGACCGATTAGAAATTCGTCTACAGTGGACACACTCACACCACATGTCAACTGGTCATCACAAACTCATCATGTATGAACACTTACCACATGTAACCAAATACTCCCACTATTTGGGAGCACACAGTCATATCACATGTAGACACACCAGTCACAGTAGTCAGTGACCCCATTGCATGCACGGAAAGCCATTGTCCTCTGATGTTTCAACTGCCACCCAGCTCATCTCAGCAAAGCCTTCTTGCTTCTCAGAATGGTGAACAAATTTAGCAAGCACGTTTTTTATTCATCTTTCATCAAAACAGTACAAATTGTAGAGCAGGCAGATAAAGTAATTTCTCTACAGACAGTGTGAGGGGTGTGTGTGTGTGTGTGTGTGTGTGTGTGTGTGTGTGTGTGTGTGTGTGTTACTCTAATGAACCTAGTCACTCAGTAACTGAGGCCACCCAGGGCAAGCACACAGTCTTCTGCAGACCAAATGTCAATATTTAAAGTCATTGGTCCAGATGTCCAGGCAAAACTGTAGCCCAGGGCCTCTCTCTGGCTCTCGGTGCTGTTTCGAAGGGAGGAAGATGAGCAAATGGTCCAGTGTGGCAGGAGGCAGGTGGAGATCTATGCGGTCTCCCCAGCTGTGACAAAGACAAAATAAACACAACCAAAACTTCAGACACAGGTACGGAAATGGTCAGGATGCCCAGTGGGTATCGTATTTGCACGGGGTTGAAATTGAGCAAAGAAGCATGAATAGGCTAGCACTGGCATGTTTCTGTCAGCCTGGAGTACGTGGCGGGTATTTCATTTACTCAGTAGAGCATAGGTCCAGCTAGCAGGTTTCTAACAGACTGAGAGCTAAAGATCGTTCAACATAGCACAAAACTTCTGCTCAGGGGCTAGCAGCTGAGAACTAAACCACCCTGGGCCTAGACTGGAAACGAGAGCAGGAGTCATCTCAGGCAGCTTCTGGGGGTGGGAATTTAAGAGCTCATCTGCCCTCCCCAGCCTGGGTTCCCATAAAGGTAAGGCTGGAGTCATCGAGATGGCAGGCCGGTGCTGTCTAGGGTCCACCAGCCTAAATGTCTCCATAGCATGTTGATGGCATCTTCTGGACCAAGGGAGAAAAAGGGGGACACAGAACAAGTAGGGACTATGACTTTACTGTGACAAGACAGAGTCCCACAGCCCAGCCTGTCTCACAGTCCTCTATGAGACGGAGCCCCTGCTTTTTCTCCACAGAGGGGTGCCACAGCAGGGTGGGCAGAGAAAGCTGGCAGGAAAGATGGGGAGACTTTGACAACACGGCTTTGGAAACCAGTGGCTTGGAAATGTGACCCCACCCAGCTGAGGACACACAGAAGGTGAGAGAACTCATAGTCATTACCAGAGCCGTTAGGGTCAGAGCCTAGGCCCTGGCAGACCTAACAAGCTAGTCCTGGCCTAGTCCTCAGTAGGCCAGTTAAACAGACAGGCAGGCGTGAAAAAGAGAGAAAGGAGATGTCTTCCGTGTGGCACATGGGGAAGAACAGAGAGGTCCTGGGACACCCTCATGTCCACCTTCTTCTGTATCCTGACATGAGGTTTAGGTTTGAATAGAGCGGAAGAGATATGCAGAGCTAAGCAGTCCTGGCCAAGGTATGTCTAAGCGCTAATGTGACATGTCTTCAGAACTGTGTGAAACCTCTTTCTGGGCCCCAAGATCCACCTCTGGCAGACACCAGGCTCAGCCTCTTCCTCCCTCCAGCCTGAGATTCTGGGGAAATTCTAATTTCTGTGGGTGCCATCGCTTCAAGAGTCTGATGGGAGAAAGGAGGGCCACGAGGACCTCTGCAACAGCTCCATCCTTCCAGGATGGTTACAGTCCAGTTGCAGAGCCCTTCCCCTGCACCCTGACAGAAGGCACTCTGGCTTTAAAGGGTGCTGCCTAGAACACTGCTGAGTTCTGTCCATGTGACCGGAAGTGAGCCAAAGGCAAGCAACACATTGCAGTAGAAATGCCTGTGTCGTCAATAACAACACAGTAATCTATAAGTATGCAAGCCCAGAGCCAACCACCTGCCCTCAGTCTGACCTCCAGCCAAGGTCAAAGGTCTGACGCATAATGCCATGTGCCTTAAGGGCAAGGGGAAAAAATATACTTGAAGACTTTCATGAAGTGGAAGTTTTTACAGGGCAGACGCTGCCCGACAGCATCCTGCAAGGGCCAGTGAAAGCAAATGTGATACTGTGATAGCATAAATGGCATGGGCCCAAGCCTGGCTTGTCTGTGGCTTGAACCCTTGGTCCTTTGTCTCTATCTCAGATCTCTGTGTCAGAGACTGTGGAAAAGAATGATAGAGAAATAGCCTCAGGAAGAGAACTCTTGGCCTTAAGGCTCCTGGGACCCTGGGACAATAGGATTCGGAATCTGTAGTGGCTAGTGTGGGGTGTGACCTTGACAGAATCTAGAGTCTCCAGGGAGACAGGCCTCTGAGGATGCCATGGGAGATTATCTTGATTAGGTTAATGGGGGAGAAGACTGGGATACTGTGGTGGCACTGTTGCCCTGGGCAGCACCCTGGCTTGTCTAAAAGGACGGGCACAGAACATTGGCAAGTGTTTGTTGCTCTCTGTTTCTGGATTACAGATGCAGTGACCAGCTCTCTCAAACTCCTGCTGTGACATTCCTGCCGTGATGGACTGCAATCTGGAGCTATGAGCCAAGTAAGTCCTTTCTCCCGGGGCTGGAAAGATGGTTCAGAGGTTAAGAGCACTGACTGTTCTTCTGGAGGTCCTGAGTTCAATTCCCAGCAACCACATGGCGCCCAGGAATACATGCAGACAGAACACTGTAAACATAATAAATAAATAAATCTTTAAAAAAAAAAATCCTTTCTCCCTTACATGGCTCTTGTCAGGGCATTTTATCCCAGCAACAGGAAAGGGAACTAAGACAGAATCCAAGGAACACAGTCTCAAGATCCCTTTCCATTGGGCCACAGGGAGAGGACAGTGGCACCTGTTAAGAGCCCTTCTTCCCACCCCACAGCCCTCTCCACACTGCATTGATGGGCTTTTGAAAACTATCATAGACTTGGAAAATGGCTTTAACTAGTCATACTTGGTCTGCAGAAGATTGCATGCTTGCCTTGGGTGTACTCAGTGACAGAGTGACTATCTCCTTTTCTGCCCACATGCTCATGATAGCAAGTGAGCAGAAGAGGACCTAAGAGCCTTCCAGCACAACAGCAATGACATGCAGACCCTGGACATCAAGATAGGCCCTCTACCATCTGAACCGCAGCAATGCATCTGAGTCCTGGCCTCCAGCTAGCCACTGGGGACTGCCTGTCAATTCAGAGGCCTCCAGTGAGCCTCCAGTGCCTGCCAGGAACCTTGAGTAGTACAAGGTGGTCTCCAGCTCATCAGCCTTGGGAACTCGGACCCTTTGCCAGCACCTCCCCAGAAAGGCTAATGTTCTCCTGACAGCTACTTTGCTGGCTTTGATGGCACCTAGAGGGACAAAGATGAGCAGAGGGGCCACAGGGCCCAAGGCCAGGGACTGAATCTGCTTCTGTGAGCCTGACATTACCTCCAGTGTTCTAGGAGCCTCATCTGTAGATCATCTTCGTGGTAAAGTCCAGACCCACGCTCCTAAGCACCTGGTGCAGACTTGCTCTTGGGACCTATCACTGAAGTCTTCCTAGTCTGGGAGAGTGGATCACTACACTTCTGTGAAGGGATGGGCCTGGGTCTCAAGGGTGCTATAGGACGATCCTTACTCCCTCGGATCCAGGACAGGTATGGAGACGGCCAGGGTGGTCAGGATATCAGAAGAGGAAGACAGAAAGACACAGGGGTAAGACAGCAGCTGTCTCGAGAATGAAGTCTGGGGAGAAAGCATTTCAGGCAGCCAAAGGGAATGTCACAAACCTCCGGCCTCAAAGCCATTCACTTCCCTTCCCCGCCAAGGCTCGGACCAGGCCTACAAGGAGAGAACATTCGGTACAAATACTGAGCTGCCAGCGTGACCCTAAAAAAAGATGCCAGCTGTTGGCAACAGGGCTACTTAGAAAGCAAGCCTGGCCTGGGACAGAAAGGGAGCCCTGTGCTACAGAGGTGGTAACTGATGGGAGTGAGACCTGCTCCTGGGTGGCTAGGGTTTAGAGACAATGGCCAATGCGACCACAAGCGGCAAGGCGACAGAGGTAAGCCATGCCCTGGGAGCAGAGTGCTGCAGAGGGCAGGCATGCAGAGGTCAGGCTGCAGAGGGCAGGCATGCAGAGGGCAGGCATGCAGAGGGCAGGCTGCAGAGGGCAGGCATGCAGAGGGCAGGCTGCAGAGGGCAAGCTACAGAGGGCAGGCTGCAGAGGGCAGGCATGCAGAGGGCAGGCTGCAGAGGGCAAGCTACAGAGGGCAGGCTGCAGAGGGCAAGCTGCAGAGGGCAGGCTGCAGAGGGCAGGCATGCAGAGGGCAGGCATGCAGAGGGCAGGCATGCAGAGGGCAGGCTGCAGAGGGCAGGCATGCAGAGGGCAGGCATGCAGAGGGCAGGCATGCAGAGGGCAGGCTGCAGAGGGCAGGCATGCAGAGGGCAAGCATGCAGAGGGCAGGCTGCAGAGGGCAGGCATGCAGAGGGCAGGCATGCAGAGGGCAGGCATGCAGAGGGCAGGCTGCAGAGGGCAGGCATGCAGAGGGCAGGCATGCAGAGGGCAGGCATGCAGAGGGCAGGCTGCAGAGGGCAGGCTGCAGAGGGCAGGCTGCAGAGGGCACAGCCTCCTGTGCCGCTCCCGGCAGAGTTTGTACAGAAAGCCACATTTTCCTTTTCCTGCATTCTGACTCTGCCTAGCCCCAGCAAGATTCCTGGGGTCACATGGGTAGGTTAAAGTCTTCTCCCTTCTTACACCATGAGGCTCCAGCCTCCACCCTGAAGAGACCCCAGCCTCCACCCTGAAGAGACCGGTCCCTCTGTAGGCCCACTGGGTCCCATGTGGCTAGAGAGGGAGAGATTCTGAGTGGGAGGCAGATACTAAAGAGGAAGGAATTCCTCAGCAGCTGAAAATGGCCGCAGAGTGGAGGAGACCTGGCAGAGAATAAGTTGATCTGCCCGCTGTGCACACCTACTCATTGGCACGCAGAAGAAGAGAAGCCAGGTAAACGAGGCCCATGGCCTTGCTGTCTGTGTCCTGACCATGCCCCCCACCCCCACCCCAGGATGTCCTAGGACTGTCCTGGGACCAACCCCAGTACACATTTCCTCCAGACTCCACTGTCAAAGTGACGTAAATCCCCAATGCTCTAGCCTAATCCAAGCCCCACAGAAAGTGTCCCTGCTGTCCTCTACTGATGCTGAAGACCTTAAGTCTTGCTCAGGTGGTGTCAGCTGGTTGTTTAGACATCTCCACCCCCACAGGCTTGCCTATTCACTCAATGAAGTGTGGGCCCTGGTCTCCACTTCAACACCCGGGCCTTTGGTAGATAGTTCAAGACCAAACTCTCAGAGCATGGTCATGAAAACCCTTTCCCTGGGTGTGGGCCACCAGGGAAGTCCCAAGACAGCACCTCTGCTGGGTGCTGCGAGGTATAAAGCTCCTGGGTGAGAAAGGCAAGGCAAGTAGAGGTACTCCCTTCAAGTTTGAAAACTTGAACTGCTTTCCAATCTCTTCACAAATGTCAAGGAAAAATTCATGAACTTCTTTAATATTGGGTATCTGATCCAAAGTAGGGATTTAAAAACTACCCACACAAGGCTGGAGAGATCATCCAGTGGGCAAGGTTGTGAAGGAGTCCCATAGTTAGGCAGTGAAGCATGTTGGAAGCCCTGGATGGGGAGAGTCAGGTGGAGGTGAAGCTGAATCGCCTCCAGTCTCACTTCAGAGGGTGGCAACTCTCCTCTGGGAAGCCCTGTGCATTCCATGTTCAGTGTAGCTGTCCCACATTAGCCGTGAGGGTCTTCCTCAAACCACAGGGGAAGTGTGTGTGTAGGGTCTGCGTGCCATCCAGGAGGTTCTGGGATGATGATGGGCACAAGGATGCAGGTTGAGTCCTTGCTCAGCACTGTCTTTTGCCCACACCCGTGGAGCTGCTGTCCATGGGTACCCAGAGAAGTTCCGACGGTGCATCTTGCTCTGGCTGCTAATGCTGATGGCAGCTTTCTGTTCAGAGGAGTACACCAGCTACTCCATGTGAACCAGGGCAATCCTCCCCCGACCAGTGACTGTTCCTTGCAGATGGGGGTCTACATGGCAAGGACTCTGATGACTGCCTTCCCCTCACAGACTTCTTTTGCTATATAGTCAGTCTGCTGTTTCTTCAGATCCACATCTACAGCTTCAACTGATGGTGGGTTGAAATTGTTAAGGGAAAAGAAGGTACATCAGTACTGACCATGCACAGACCTTTCTCCTTATTCTGCCCTAGACTATATGACAGGGCTAGTGTCTACTAGACATCAGATGTTATACATTATCTAGAGATGAACTGATTAGGTCTGAGCCCTCATGACCCAATCACATTTCAAAAGCCCATCAGATGTCAATCAGTCTTTGACACATGATTTGTGGGAATGGCAGGTTCATCCAGTAATAGACTCCTGATTCACAGGCATCATCCAAAGGTGGCAGAAAGTTTAGGAGGTGGGCCTCGTTAGAGGAAGTAGGTCAGTGAGGGCCTGCCTTTAAAGGAAGTGTCTTGTTCCTAACCTTTCTTGGTGTGTCTGCCTCCCAGCTGACATGGGGTGAGTGGCTGTGATCTGACATGCTCTGTCCACCATGATGCTCCGCCTCACCACAAAGCCCCAGCAACAGGGTCAGCCAATCACAGAACAAGACCTCAGACCAGCAACAAAGCCAGCCAACAAGACCTGAGCATCAGTGAGCCAAAATAAGCCTGTCTTTCTAAATTCTCACTCTCAGGTATTGGTCCAAGCGAAGGACCCCAGCACAGCCAGCCTCTGGTGAACCAACACTATGAAAACCAGCCCATCCAAGGCCTCCTGGATGGTCTCCAGTCAGTCAGCAACAGCTTCACTCCTCCTGCCCCCACAGAGGGCTCTGGGTGGCCCCTGCGCTGCTTCTTCCTGCAGAGCTGTGGCTCTGGAGATGTTTTCTAAAAAGCTTGCCATCTGTGTCAGTGAGGTGTCACCTGAAAACCGACCACAGCAACTTTTCCCACACTCCTCCTTCCCAGAACAAACACTAGCAAACGGGGAGGGGGGAGGGATCCTATCCCAGGCTGTGGAAAGGAAGCCCTGGCCTCCTGAGCTCAATTCCACGTGTTTCTCCTATTCAGAGCATGCCAAATGAATAATGGAAAGAGTGCAGGGTGGAGCCTTGGGGGGAGTTGAGGTGGGGCCCAGGGTTTCTCAGTGGATAATGGTGGGATTTGGGTCGTGCAGCTTTTACAGAACACCATGATGCTGGAAAGTCGGTTGCTATTTTGGGCCGTGGCTTTGTGGCCTGGCCTTCACTGTGGAGAACTATTTATATGCCTTGTGAATATAATTCCAAAGCTTTGCCCAAGAACATTCTGGGCTTTGTTTCCCACTTGTTAGCATTTGATCAAAGGCCACTTCACCCTTGAGTTTGAAAACCCAGAGTGAAGATTCCACTTTCAGTCCCATCTGGGCAAATTTTGCCCATGGAGACAAATCTGTTTGTTTTCTTGCTTTGATGCTGGTACACTTTGAATTTCTGATGCTGATCTCACTTGGAGGAAAAAGATTCCACCCATCTTTCCCTTCTGGAAATGGAGGCAAAAGACAAACAGAAAAGGCTTGGCAGTCTTCACTCGTCTTGGACAGCAAGACATAGAACCCAAGAGGTTGCATACTATAGCATTATGTTAGCACAGAGATTGAGAGAGAGAGAGGCAGAGAGACAGGGAGAGAGGGTGTGTGTTTATATGGGGATCACATGTGTTTGACAGTATGTGTATGAGTGCACATACATGTGAGACCAGAAGCAACTTCCAGCATCATATCTCAGGTACTGTCTGCCTTCTTTTCCAGAAAGAATCTCTCACTGGCATGTAACCTTCCATATAGGGTGGACTGGCTGACCAGGGAGCCCCCAGGAATCCACCTGTCTCCACCTCACCTGGGATTACAAGCGCCGACATCATGCCTGGCTTCTTCGCATGGGTTCTGGGGAATGTACTCAGGCCTCTGTGCTTGTGTGAGGAACACTTTCATGGCTGAGTTCTCTCCCCAGCCTTGGAACATATTTTCTAAAATTCTTGGTATTTAGCAGTTAAAAGCAAAAAGAACATAAAAATAAATAAAATAAAAAAGATAATCAGTGCACACAGCTAAGAAAGACCTGACTGTTACCTGGGTCTCATGCCAGAATTGAAGGAATCAGAGACAGTGTCTACTCACTATGACCTTGTCCATGAGCACCATTGACCAGGATTGATTAGGAAAGAAATGAGACAGAGGTGGTTGTTTGTACCTACAAAAATCACTGTCCTGGGGCTAAAGAGATGGTTCAGCTGTTAAAAGCATTTGTTGCTCTTACAGAGAGCCTGGGTTCAATTCCCACCAACTACATTGAATAGCTTACAACTGCCTGTAACTCCAGCTCCAGGGTATGTGATGCCCTCTTCTGGTCTCCACAGGTACCTGCACTCATGTGCACATACACAAACACAAACACATATTCATATAGCTATTTAAAAGAACTAAAAATCATGCCCACTCTGGACTCTCCCAGATGTCCCTGCCTCTGGCTGTGCTCTCCCTCATATCTACAATAAACCTTCTCCTCCACCATAAAATAAGAAGAACAACAAAGCCATTATCCTAATAATGAACTGCCATCCAACACTCAGGCAAACACCTTCTGTTCACAGGACATTGCTTGGAGCACGGAGCTCTCAGTTCCAGGAACTGGATGACCCTTTCTCAGTCCCAACTGCCATTTGCCATCATGTGAGTTAACTGAGGGAGAGAGATGGGGTGACCACACATATGGGTACCCAGAAGTCCTGGGAGTTCACAAATGCACTTCCAATGCTGAAAGGTCTTGGACAAGCTTCGCACAGTCCCATACCTCAGCAGCTCATCTATCAAGGGACCTCCAGGAAACCATTTGGTGCATATCAGTAGGCATGAATTCCAAGGCAGTGAAAAGACAGAGGGGTTCTCACCCTGACTTCTCACCAGGGCCCCAGCCATCCGTGCCACTTACGCTGATGTCAACTTGATGGATTCAGTGTTCTGGGATTCCAGAAAAAGAGATAATTGAAAAACCAGAGCAGACAACACACAGAGACAGCACCAAGTCCAAATGCCAGGGCCTTCGGCAAGACACCAGGAATGTGTGCTTGCTGACATCGTCCCTACCGTTCGTCATTCCCTCCCTCAGCAAGCAGATGTTTGGATGTAATTATCCACCACAGGACAGCCTCAGGGCACAGCACCGCAAAAGACACGCAGCCATGACGGCTGGAGTAGCTGTTAGCGCCCACAGCTCGTACCCTCCCCATTTTACATTTATAGGTGAAAGAATTGAATCCAGCGCATAGGCTGCATGCCCAGGGCACAGCTGACAGGAGCTTAACACTAGAAGGCTGTGTGGACTCGTCAGCTTTGTCTACAGTGAATACCTGGCAGGGGTTACCTGCTGACTAAAGAGGGCTGTGCTTAGCTCTCAGTTCTAAGTCAGGATTACTGGCCTCAAGCATGGCAGAGGATGGTGCATCATGGTGTGGAGGGGCAGGAGCAAATGGTTCCATTTAGAATGGGAGCAAAGATCAGGATCCCATAATTCCCTTGGGGAACACACCTCAGTGGCCTAATGACCTCCCTGTAGACCCCACCCCTTCTCTCTCTTGTGTGTGTGTGTGTGTGTGTGTGTGTGTGTGTGTGTGTGTGTGTGTATCTTCCTCTGCCTCTGGAGTGCTGAAATTAAAGGTATGCATCAGCATGTCCCACTGACCCACCTCTTAAATGTCCTCTGCATTTCCAGCCTCCCACCCTAAGAACCTTTACACACTGACACTAAATATCCAAGCACAGGGGTGTGATTCCACAGACCCTGCTCTTCCTGTCGTGGGAACGTTCCTTTCCTTAACAGTTCCTTGCCTATCAGCTTAAAATCAAGAAGAGCAGTGGACTAAGGGACACGAAGTCAGGAGATGTCATCACAGGCCATGGTGTCCCATCTCTCTGACTGGGAAATGTTAAGCCTCAGCTTCTTCCTTTGCAAGGTAGGGACGTGAAGCATGAGTTGGGTGACCGGGGGGTCCACAGATTGTGCTACATGAAGCAGCAGGCCTCAGCAGCTAGCTTGTCTTCATCTGGAAACCTGATGGACCAGACAGAAGTGGCCATGAAGCACCAAGGCAGAACAGGGCAGCATGCTGGGGCTGCTGCTACAAAGACCCACAAACTAGGCAGCGAGACCCTGAAAATGTGTTTCTAGAGGCCTAGGTCAGAAACGAAGGTGTCAGCAGGACCATGGTGTCTGGAAGTCACCAGGCCGGACACTCTGGCCACTTCCAGCCTCTGGCCACTTCCGGCCTCTGATGGGTGGCAAGTCTGTTGGCTGGCTCCTAGATGGAAACCTTCAACCTCTTCACGCCTTCATACATCCCTTCTTCCCTTTTCTTTCCTCATGAGAACAATATTCATTGCATCAGGCACCACCCTGAGGACCTTATCTTGATTTGATTACACCCCCTAAGCTCCTACCTCCATGTAAGGTCACATTCATAGATACTAGTGGTTAGATGTAGGTGTATCCAACCTGCATCTCTGGGACCACATGGGTCTGAGGATAGCTGTGAATATATCCCCGAACATCTGTAGACAGTGAGTTCATGTCATAGTATCAAAAGGCTGGACACCCCTGGACTAGAACATCAACCAATCTTTGGTGGAGGCACAGTTCAAACTGTGTTAATAGCCTATTGGTGGTGACTTGTCACTGAGCTGACAGACTTCAAGACCCTCTGGCTGCCACAGGGCCCTGGAGGCCCTTGAGGGAGTGAAAAATGCCTGGAACATGACAATTTCTATTGGGTACTTCCCCCATTGCTGTAATAAAACACCCAACAAAAGCAATGTAAGAATTTGTTTGGCTCGTGGTTCAAGGGTACAGTCCATCACGGAGTGGGAGGTGTGACAGAAGGGGCATGAGGCAACTGGTCACAGTGTGTCCTCAGGAAGCAGAGAGAAGAACGTTATTACTCAGCTCTATTTCCCATTTTTATTCTGTCTGGGACCGCAGGCCACGGGATGATGCGGCCAACATTTGGAGTGGGTCTTCCTCCCTCAATAAGTCAAATCTAGAAACTCCATCACAGACCCAGGTTTGTCTCCATGGTGATTCTAGGTCCTGCCAAGTTGACAGTGTCATTCCAGAAGGCCTCTCAGCCTTCCCCATCCACTCTATGCTGAAAGGAGGCCCTTCCAAGTCCTCCCAGGGAACAGGTGAACCATGGAGACATAAAGGAGCCATTTCTCATGATTGTGACCTGAACTTCCTTTTTAAGTCAGATGGCATCTCTGAGAAACTCATTGTGGTCAAAGAGACTATGACTCGGACATGGCTGCCTCCCTGAGGACTTCCTGGGAGATGGTGAGGGAGGGGGGCATAGGAGGGTTCCACTATGGCATTGATCTCCCTCAGTCCCCGGAACCCCACTTCATCAGACAGGAATTCTCTTTGAAGACTTGGGAACAAAGACCCTATGCAAGTGGCAGCCCTTGCCTTTCTGTACCATCGATGCATCCAAATCCAGTACAACTAGGCTGGAAGCAGGGCCTCTGTTCTCCTCACTCCCTATGTCCTTCAGGGTGTGATGCTCCATCTTCACTATTGACCTGACTTGACTTAGAATCACCATGGAGACAAACCTGTAAGCATGTACTTGAGGGACTTTTTATTTGGTTTACTGAGAGAGAAGATGCACCTCCCTCCTTTTGAAGCCATGTAATAATATTCCACAGATGCCTGTCTGTTATTTTCCCATATCTTCTTCTGCCCAGACCATCAAGTGGCCTGGCCTAGCACTATCTGTGCACAAAATTGCATTGAAAACCCCATGCATGCCTGAGATGGGGACCACCGAGTCAGCACATGAAGGTGTATCTGCTCTGATGAACATCCCAGGGCCCATGTCTGTTGCTCTTCTGGTTCCAGCCATAGTGTAGGGATGTGACAACTTCCATAAACTGACTCCCTGAGATGGCCAGTCTTCAAACACTGTGCCCTTCTGACATATGGAAACTCCCGGGAGTGACTTTCGTCTTTATGTACCTGACCCCATTAACCTGAGCTTCATTTGATGTGACCTCTGCCCGTTTTCACAATCTCTGCCTCTGTTTCCTTCTGTTTTGCATTCATTTATTGCAAACAAGTACATCGATGTCCTAATCATCTGTGTTTCACAGGGATGACAGACCTTTCCCCCAATTGTTCCTTGGCCATTTCCCATTGTGCCCTGATGCCTAAGTCTTAAGTGGTATACTTGTTCTTTGCATGGGTCCTTTGCCAGTCCCTCCAGATGTTCTTTTTCTACTTTCTGGGCTTGGGTAAAGGTCAGCTGCTCACCCCATAGTCAAAGCCTGTGTGGAGTCAGAGCACCACGAATGTTCTGCTTTGCTTATTGGTCTGTGCCCCTGTACATCAAACCCAGCTTCCCTTCCATGCTAGGCAAGTGCTCACTACCAGGTGGGTCCCCAGCTACCCAAGGCTTCCTGTCCTTCTGGAAGTAGCTGTCCCCTGGCAAGGCTGCAATCCCCGTGGCACCTGGCTACAGACCTGGCCTTTTCCTCCTTCCTGTCCTGGATCCCCAGCTCCAGGAAGACTGACATCTGAGTCCAGAGGTTCCTGGGAATGTCTCCCTTAATTTTGGCAGGCTGCTGAGTTTTCTGAAGAGAAATTGGCTGTGTTGGCCTGGGATTGCACTGGTGGCCACAGGTGTCTGTGCACCCTGCTGAGCAGAGTGTTCTCCAACGTCTACAGCAAGTGCTGAGGAGTCTCTTAGGGGTCCTGAGATGCCCCACCACCACCACAGATATATAGGAATCTGGGTGAGGCAAGGTGAAGAAGGATCAGTCCTGTAGCCAGTGGCCCAGGCCAGGCAGACCAAGGAAGTGTGCCTGCCCAGGAAGGAGTGGCCAGAGCCTGCTCCCATTGGCCTCCTTGAATGACAGCTTCCAAGGCTCCTGGGAGTCTCCACTCAAGGCTACACTAGGAGCTGCCTGAGGCCAGTGGGCAAAGTAGGATTTCAGCCAACACTTGCTGAATGCCAAAAGGGACAGAGGATATCTAGCCAGGTCCAGGGGAAAGGGAGCTTGGGCTTGCCCTGGGGGCTGTCACGTGATAAAGAGAGTACCTGCAGGGAGCTGTATTCAGGACTGAACCAACCAGAGGCTGCCTTGATGGTGAGGTTTCCTGGGACCCCGTTGAGCTTGGTCCAGTGCCTGCCAGACCTAGAGAGCAATACAGGAGGCCAGGCCCCGTCTTCCTGGAAGACTGCCCAGAAACATCAGGACAATACTACAGCATAGAGCTATCTCCACACCAGACAGGTGGGATCCAGGGCAGGATGATAACACAAAGGCCATCACCTCTCTAGGAGCAGCAACAGCAATTGTGAGTTGACACACAGCTTAGGTGACTACAGGAGCTCACGCTGGAGTCTCCCCAGATGCACAGCACTATCAGCTGCATGAGAAACCCCTCCTGGGGGCCTGGGGGTCCTCATGCATGTGGCTGACCCACATGGATTTCCAGACTGGTCTTCTGAGCATACAGAAACGACGCTCTCGTCTGACCCATTATTCACATGACTTAGGCCTCTGTACAGTCTGTCATGGATAAGAAGGAATCTATAAGGAAAATCAAAGCACGTTCAAAGGAAGGGAAACTGGATATTGGACAATGGGACCATGCCAAGTCTTCACCTACCCAATCCTCTGCATGTCCCCAGCCCTTCCCAGAGTCCAATCCAGTCATCTGGGGTTCTTTGCTCTAGACAGTCTGATGCATTAACCTTTCCCCAGAATTAAGCCATGTGCCACTGAGCTACTAGAGAGGTCACCAGGCTGGCAGGATCCCCATCTCTGGGGCACTGGGCATTTTTCATCATGACGTCATCTGGGCACATGCTACCAACATCATGAATGGCATTGCTGAAAGTTGTCTTGGGCTGCAGCCAAACAGACCAGAGGGCACGCTGGCAGACAAGCCCAGTGACCCAGTGGAAAGGGTTACACACAAGAGCTCAGGCTTGAAGCTAAAACGGCACGCATCACTGACAACTTGAAAGAAGGTCAGTTTAGAAAGGGCTCGCTAGGGGATCTACCCACCATGAGGGATGCCAAAGTCATGGAGTCCAAAGGGGCGGGATACCTACTCTGCTTCCACATCTCCTCATGCAACAGGTTTATTACCTTTATCCATGTGTCCATGGTGGCCACCTGGGCCTCTCAACTAAAATTAATATAAGTTAACCCCCCTGGGCTGTAGCTGGGCGATGGTGGTGCACACCTTTAACCCCAGCACTCAGGAGGCAGAGGCAGGCAGATCTCTGTGAGTTAGAAGCCAGCCTGGTCTACAAAGCAAGTTTCAGGACAGCCAGGGCTGTTACACAGAGAAACCCTGTCTCTAAATAAATAAATAAATAAATTATGGACTGTGTCCAACTAAGGTTTGACTCTGTACTCCCAAACCTGAAAGACTGTGACCACTGGGCATGGTTGTTTGCTGTCTTTCCTCAATAATATCCACAACTGACCACAGGGAAACCTACACATTGGCCCTCATGCATCCCCAAGCCCCATCCACTTCTAGACTACAGCCACCAGTAGGCTTCCAGCTTTCCCAGAGACATCTTCTCACCCCTATTCCTGCACTGTCCAGCCAGACACCTAGCTGTACAGAACTCTCCAAATGCCTGAGACAAAATCAGCCCCTGTGCTGTGAGTGCCTATCGAGAACAAACAGAATTCTGACCATTACATAATGTGGAGACCTCCAGTCTTCCAAACACCCTAAGGGAAGAGCCTTAGGAGAACCGGAAAGACTAGCCCACTGTCTCCCTGTGCTAAGGTCCTCAGTAGGTCCACATGCTGTGGTCCAAGGACTGTGTCAGAAGCTCTGCCCCCTTCCCTGTCCTCCTTGAGTGCTGTGGCCTCCTGGAGAGGGGACAGGTAGATTTGTACTTTACAGGATGGAAACCCTGTCCAGCGTCTGGAAGAAATGAATGTGATTTCTTCACTGCCCATTTGAGTGTCTTGCTTCTCTCGTAAATATCAGGACATATCTTGTTCCTGTTGACTCCAGGATGTGTCTGGGAGGAACATGTCACAGGCCCTATCAAAAGGGGTTTACAGCCCCTTAGGAAGAAATGTCAGTGGAACCAGTAAGAACTAATGCACAAAACACACTCTCTAAGTGCCAGGAACTCAGAGAAGAGCCAGGGTGGGGGGCAGGGGGGACTACACACCACAATAAAAATGGCTCTTCCTGATAGAATAGGGACAGATAAACTCTCAGAAACCAAGCTGTTAGGCGCCTGACTCTGCATCCTGAGCAAAGACCCCTGGGGGCAACCTCAGAGCTAGGATCCCCCAGCTCTCAATGGTTTTCAGGTCTACCCTTCTAGGTCAGGTTCATTGGACAAAAAGTCCTGCATAACATAGTCAGCTCCCCCAGCAGAGGTACCAAGCAAGCTAACTCCAGTCCTATACCTAAGGACACCAGCAAGTACGTTTTATTTTATATTTTGGGTGGTGGGTAGGCCCTCAGAGACGGGGACGCATGTAGTAGTCTGTAGTAGGGCTGCGATGTGCTTCGGAATACCAGTATCCAGCTGCATAATTAACCCAAAGAGAAAAGACATCACCTCCAAGGAGCAAAGGCTCCCAGGCCTTCTGGTGCCAGACAAGCCACCCTGGATATCCAAAGGCCCCATTGCATCATGGGAGCAGCAGCCACCTCATCCGTGGTGGGGGCGCCTGGGCCCATTCCCCTCCCAGGTGCTTGGGCCCTCTGAGCAGAGCCCAGTCATGCCAGAGATGAGTGGGAGAGGGCTCAGAGGGTAAAGAGCTTCACTTAGCTTTTTTGTACCTTGTCAAACATCTCAACCCACAGCTGGAAAGACCCCCACCTCACCCCCTCATCCCTGAGCTGGCTGGAAAGGGCTGAAAGGCAGACAGGTGTCTGTCTTACGTGCCAAGAAAGCAAGCAGGAGAAAGGGCTGCAAGCTGTGTTTACGGGGAAGCAGGAGAATAAGGGTAAACTACAACCAGGCACCGAGATAAAAATAACAGCAGTACAGGAGGTCCTGCCAAAAGGAGGCTGTGCTCACAAGGTCTAATCGCTTGGGAGCCTGGGGCTGAGACCTAGGCTGAGGACACAGTGGTGCCCAGAGCCCTAGGCAGCCCTGGGGAACTGGCTGCCTCCTGGCCGAGTCTTTCTCTGTCTCGGATCAGGCTCCTTGGCTCCCGCAAAAGTTCAGCTGGGACACAGGATTCCTGCACACTGCAGCCAGCCTGCAGTTCCCAGACCAGCTCTAAAGGACCACAGAGCATCATCTGGGAATGTTCCAAGCTGGGAGCCAGCTCCAGCTGTGCGACCTTGAGTGAGTCACCTTCATCTGGGAGCCTCCTTGGGCAGCACTTCTCAGGATGGGGGGCTGTGGAACAGCAGCACGGGAGCCCTACACACTGGCTCCCTGTGCTTCGAAGATTGTTTACAGGGCAGCCAGACTGTGTGGTTCCTCCAGATACTCTCCAGTTGCATTGATCAGAACATCCCCACCCTGGCCTGGTGACCAGACCAGGCAGGGTGTCTGGGTGGGGTGACAACACCACCAGCTAATGCCAAGTACAACTGGGTCCAAGGTGGGAAACTGAGCCCATGGTTGTATCTTCTTGTCCCAGGTGACAGCTCCATCATGTCCAAGGACTTAGCAGAGGCGCCTTGCTGTGCAGCTGGCAGCCCAGAGTCCTTGTAAACTAAATAGTAACTAACCAAAACAGGATTTTACCCATGAGTCTGTGCAGCATCTAGCCAGAAAGCTAATGAGGCCCTGCAGCTACCCCAGTTCTCTAGTCTAGAGTTCTCTCTCTCTCTCTCTCTCTCTCTCTCTCTCTCTCTCTCTCTCTCTCTCTCTCATCTATCTATCTATCTATCTATCTATCTCCTTGTATTTTTATTTTTGCCTCAACTCATATCAAAAAGTATTAATCTCATGTGCAGCTCACTTTTGGCTATCTGAAACTGACAGACCTGGGCTTTTGCATCACCAGCTTGTTTTAATTACATTTTTATTATTGGGGGGCGTGGGGTTATGAAAGGGGTAGGGACACACAGGGTGCAAGCGTAGAAGTCAGAGGACAGCTTGCAGGAGCCAGTTCTCTCCCTTCATCATGTGGGGTCCTGGGCTTGAACTCAGATTGTCAGCCTTGGCAGCAAGCACTTCGCCCACTGAGCCCTGGCATCCGTCTCCCCCACCCGTTCTAAACAGCCCTATGCCATGAGCTCACTTCCTGGGGTTCCCAGTGACCCCATTTGACCTTCCTCCTGTGAATCTTACAGGGCAGCTATAAAATTTTGTTTTAAAATATTTTCTATGTAATGTTAAAATATTTTTAAATGTTCCTTATGACAAGTGATGAGGCATAGACATAGGCCCTTGATGGCTTCTGGACACCAGCCTCCCCTTGTTGGAGCCAGTGTGGTCCAATGGGAAAGGTGGAGCAGAGGAGGCTCCCTTGGGAGTCTGTCTGCCACCAGGGACTGTAGGGAAGCAAAGCATGAATCCACCCCCAGACCCCAAGAGATGGGTCACAGAAATTTTTGGATAAAGTTACAGCTACAGGTTCATGCAGGTGGCAGAAACACCAAACATTCTCATGCCGACTAGGGAGATGGTCCTTCTGCTTTCTGTTGCCAAAACAGAAGGCCGCAGACCGGTGATTTATAAAGAAAAGAAGGTCAGGAGTGGATGTAGCTCAGCTGGTAGAATGTTTGCCTTACCTGCATGAAGCCCTCAGTTGGATCCTCAAAACTGCACAGACCTGCGAGTTTACCTGTAATCCCAGCACTTAGGAGGTAAAGGCAGGGCCCTGAGAAGCTCAGAGTCAGCCTTGGCTAACTAGTGAGTTCGAGACCAGCCTGGCATACATGTGACCTGCTTCAAAAGCTAAAAAAAAAATTAAAAAAATAAAAAAAAGAGATTTGGGATACAAGATCCTCAGTGGCTGATGGTCTTGTTGGCGGAATCCCAAGGCAGCCAGAGCATCTCAGGGTGAGAAACAGGCAGCTAGCGTGTTTGTATCTCTTGTGATCCTTCACTGTCTTCTTAGGAAGCCATCATATTCTGGCACAGGGTTTCACTCTAATGTCTTTGTGTAATATTAATCACCTCCTAAAGACCAGTCTCCAAGCTCGCAGTCAGATAGAGTTCCCATCTTCTTACTAATCCCTCACAACAGGGCCTAACCTCCAGCATGAGTTTCAGGGGAACAACCCACACCCACACACAGAGTTTTGCTAGGCAGACTGGGGAAGCCCTTGGCAGCATCCTTCAGGACTTGTTCATGTAACTCCTTGTGAAGCCATCTGCACGGTCTCACGGGGACAGGAGTAGAGCCTGGGATAGTTCAGGACCCACAAGGTGGCAGGGCAGAGAGTGGAAATCAGCATTCCAACAGGGGTGGCCTAGAAGGCAGCCTGCAGCCAAAGCGGCCTCTCTCTGAGGCAGTTCCTGGCAGGTTTCTTGCTGAGGGCTGACATTTGCTCTCTGCTGCCAGATCCAGGCCCCACAGAAAACAACATGGGCTCAGGGAGAACCTGAGAGCTGACATTCTGCCCCACCAATTGCTGACACATGCAAGACCTAGCAAAGGATGGAGCCACCAGGTTTCTGCTCAGAACAGAACATGCTGTGTGTAGGCTGCATGCCCTTCACCTTGCCCGGGAATTCCTCAAGGCGCAATGTTCCCACAGCACAGCCATTTAGCAGGAAGCAAGCACTGGCCATTCTTTTTGCCTTGTTTATTTGAAGTAATTCGCAGCCCTGGGACAAAAAGAGCAATAAATATCACAAGTGCCAGAGACAGAAGGCTGTAGAAGGAATGCTTGGTTCGTATTCATCCTGCTGGGAAATGCAAAGCGTCCATCTCCTTCCACTTGGAAACAAGCCCCCTCATCAGATGACCTGTCACATAAGACAAGTGGGAAGGAGACGGGCCAAGTCCAAAGACCACAACCACCTTTGACTTTAGTCTTAATGTGTCGCCTGGGTAAGGACAGAATCTGGGGAAGATGGACAAAGCCGAGCTCTGGCTGTCACCCAGGTGCCTGGAGAACTTCAGGGAATGCCCAAGGTAGAGCCTGGGAGGTCAAAACAGGTGGCGAACGCTGCTGGCAACACACTGACAGGCATGTCCAGAAGGCTATGAAAGACATGGCCAGGCCACCGTGCTTGGCCACCAGGACCTCACACAGCATCTTTGCTGTCTCTAGAGGGCCACATCAGCATCACCTTCTTGCCCTCTCATCCTTGACCACCACCACTGGCCTTACTCTTTTCTCTCTCTCCTTTAACACTTACTAACAGCACATACTTAATTAACAATATTTGTGCATACTTACGGGGTGTGCATCTCATAATGATCAGTCCCTGGTCCTTGGCATTTCCATCCTTAAATCCCGTTACCTTTGGAGCCTTGCAGCTCGTGACTTTTAGTTCTTTGTACAGTGCACAAGAAGTTGTGTTGGGCCGCTGTTCTCCACCTGTTCTTCAGAGCACTGGGATCGCTCCCCTGGCCTAACTGTACTTGGTTGTCAAGGCTCTGTCCCCCATCTTCTTATCCCTCCAGCTTCCAGTGTCCACTATCCCACTTTCTCCTTGCCTGACAACAACCTCTTGGGTCCCACATACATACACACACACACACACACACACACACACACACACACACACACACAGTGTCTGCCCCTGTGTGCCTGCCCTATATGTCACCTTAACATAATGGTCTCCGGGTCTGCCCATGTTGCTTCAGATTACAGAACAAACTTTGTTCTTTATTAATGAATATTATTAATATTATTCATATTAATTAATCAATAAATAACATTCCATTTTGTAGATTCCATATTTTTTTCTAGCCACTCATTGCTCCAGGGACACCTTGCCTGAGTCCATACCTCAGCTCTTGTGGGAAGCATTTAGGTCAACATGGGCACACAGACCTCTGTCTGTTATGGTGATTTCATCTCCAATGGTGACATACCCAGAAATGAGTCTGCCTGTGTCACATGGTGCTTTGGCTTTCCAACATCTGAATAACCTCCACGCTGCTCTCTGTCATGACTGCAGTGGTTGACATCCCTCCCAGCAGCACGGAAGCCATCTCCCCCACTTCATCACCTACCTTCTCCCCCGTTCTGACTGGGGGTTCTCCTTGATGTTCTTACTTTACTAGATTTTGTTGTTTCTCTCTCTCTTCCTCCCCTCATCCCTGTGTGTGTGTGTGTGTGTGTGTGTGTGTGTGTGTGTCTGTCTGTCTGTCTGTGTGTCTGTCTGTGTGTCTGTCTGTCTGCAGGTGCCCATGGAGGCCAGAAGACAGCATTGGATCCCCTGGAGCAGCAGTTACAGGTATTTATGAAGCATCCACCGGGGATGTTGGGAACAGAACGCGGGTCCTCTGGAAGAACAGCAAGTGCTCTTCTTTGCTAAGCCATCTCTCCGACCTTTTTGCAGTTTCCCATTTCTCTGATGGTCACTGGCATTGGATATATTTTCACGTACTCAGTAGGCCATTTGTATTTCTTCTTTGGAGATGGATCTATTCAGTTCATTAGCCCATTATTTACTTGTTTGTAGCTAGAGTTTTCCTGCCTGACCCACAGTCAGGACAAATCTCTCTCACCTGCCAGTCCCACAGCCTCAGACCCGACCAAGTAAACACAGAGACTTATATTGGTTACAAACTGTATGGCCATGGCAGGCTTCTTGCTAACTGTTCTTACAGCTTAAATTAATCCATTTCCATTAATCTATACCTTGCCACATGGCTCGTGGCTTACTGGCATCTTCACAAGCTGTTTCTCATCATGGCGGCTGGCAGTGTCTCTCTGACTCAGCCTTCCACTTCCCAGCTTTATTCTCCTCCTTGTCCCGCCTACACTTCCTGCCTAGCCAATGGCCAATCAGTGTTTTATTTATTATCAGCAACACATGTGACATACAGAACATCCCACAGCACTTGTTTGTTTTAGTTAGCTTACAAAATAACACAAACTTAGGGTTTCTGCTATGACATTTCCACCCTTGTGCATCCATTCCGCCTTCCCATTCCCCAGTCAGCTCACTCTGGGTGGTCATTGCTGTTTGAGTTCCGAATGCATTTTGAGTACTAACCTTTAGCTCACTGGATAGTTGTCAAATCTCACCCTACATGGTGTGGGTTTTCTCTTCACCCTACTGACCATTCTCTCTGCTATGCCAAAACCTATTAATCAGACACAATCTAGCTTGTCTATCTCTCAGCTGCTTATGCATTTGCCATCAGGAGACACTGAGATCAAGGTGTGACCAGTTGGGAAGTGAACAAGATGGTCACTATGGTGTTTAGTCTTGACTGTCAAGTTGATGGGATTTAGAATCACCATGGAAATGGCCTATGAGGAAGCTTCTAGATTGGGTTAACTGAGGCAGTAAGACCCCTCTCCTAACTGTGAGTAACACCAACTCATGTGCTGGTCCTAAACAGAATAAAAAGGGGAGACAAGATGAGTACTGGCATCATTCACTCTGCTTCCTGACTCTGGGTGTAACATGACCCTCACTCCTGCTGCCCTGCCTTCTTCACAGAGGTAGACTGTCCCCGGAACTGTGAGCCAATGAACACTTCCTTTCTCTCTCTTTTTTTTTTTTTTTTGTTTATTTGTTTGTTTGTTTGCATTTCAAGACAGGGCTTATCTGTGTAGCCCTGGCTGTCCTGGAACTCACTCTCTAGACCAGGCTGGCCTTGAACTCACAGAGATCTGCCAGCCTCTGCCTCCCGAGTGCTGGGATTAAAGGCATGTGCCACCACTGCCCTTTCTTTCTTACGTTGCTTTTGTTGGGTATTTTCCTAATGAGAAAAGTAACCAAGACGCTAGCTGAGGAAAGCTCCTTCGGCCCCAGCTCCCCAAGGACAGTCATACCAATTAGAATGCTTTTCACACAGCCAAAATGCTTTTGAAAAAGCCAAGGAAACCGGGAGAGACCACAGTGCCTAGAACAGTCAGCCAGAGCCAGAGAGAACCAGATAAACAGATCCTTCAGGGAAAAGGGTCCACTCCAGGTTCCACTCCCCCAGGCCCTGGAAAAATCCCTGGGTGGGTGCTGGGTCTGTCCTTCCCCTGGGAGTCGCTCTCTAAGGAAAGAAAGGGTCTGTGCTACAGTGAAAGGCACCCACAGCTATCCCTGCAGGACTAAAAGCTTTCATTGATCTGGCTAGCCAGGGGAAGACGGGTGGGGTGGGAGCTTAGGCCCTGCAAGTTCATGCTTGCACCTGGCTTGAGCCTTGTGGATCTTTTCACTTAGTTCCCATTTCTTTCCAAGTGATAAAGGCATACGTGGAAGAAGCTCCTAGACACCTCCGTTTTTATCTTGTTAAATGAGCACTTCCCGTCTCAAAACCCCCTGACGGAAACCACAGCATCAGAGCAGGCCTCACCAACACTCGGCCTCAGCAGATGTCCTGGAACATGCTGTGCGTTTGTCCCATTGGGTCCCATGACACTGGATAAAGGTGAGGTCTGCCTTCCAGTCAGTTACACAGCTAGTGAGCTGTCGTCCAAAAACTCAACCTTTCTCCCCAGAAGCCCCAGCAGCAGACACCACCTCCCCTGCCTGGGGCAGTCCCCATAGTAGCTGCTGGTGTCATTCTGCTCGACTACCATGACTTCATATAACAGCAGCCTGCTTCCCCACCACAAAAGGCACCTAGGAGCCTGACTTTGACCAGGACCTCTTGCAGTTGACCAATTGAGTCCTATTGAGTGTGCTGCTATAACAAAATACCCCAAGTTGGGTAACTTACAAATCACATCTGTGTTCCCAGCCCTGGACCCTACAAATCCGATGTCAAGACACCATCAGGTTCCATATCTGGTGAGGGCTTCTCGGCTTCCTTTGCGCCTTGCTGCTGGGATGTCCAGAAGAGAAATACCATGTCTTCATAGGGTGATAGAGGGACCCGTATCAATAATTTTAAATACCTAACAAGAAGTCTGAGGTTTATTCTGACATACAATTTGAAGGAGACTCATTCCATCGTGGCAGCAGGCAGAAAAAGCATGATAGCAAGACCAGGAGGCATTGTGTTTGCAGTCAGGAAACAGATAGAGAACAGGAAGTGGGACTATATGATAAGAACTCAAGGCCCACCCCCAAAACCTACTTCCTCCAGTGAGACTCCACCTCTTAAAGGTTCTACAACCTTTCCAAATAGCACCACTGGCTGGGAGCCAAGTGTTTAAGCATGAGTATATGGGGACAGTTCACACTCAAACCATAACAGACGAGAAGGTAGACAGTGAACCAAACTCCCTTCATCATGTTCTTCTTTAGTAGACACTAATCCCCATAAAAAGCTACCAAAAGCTCCCGCCTCCCAACATGGCCTAAGGGTTATGTTTTCAATACGTGCATTTAAGGCTGTGGTTCTCAACCTGTGGGTCACAACCCATTTGGGGGTCAAATGATCCTTTCACTGTCACCAGGGTCACATATCAGACATCCTGCATATCAGATATTTACATTATGATTAATAACAGTAGCAAAGTTACAGTTATGAAGTAGCAACGAAATAATTTTATGGTTGGGGGTCACCACAACGTGAGGAACTGTATTAAAGGGTCGCAGCCTTAGGAAGCTTGAGAACCACTGGTTTAAGGTGTACATTTAAACCACAACAGGCAGCCTCTTCTAGTAACAGCTGACCTCTGAGCTTGCTGAGTACCTGCGGCGAGAGACTTTGAGAGTTACATCCTGTGGTTCTCACTGAGCCCCAAAACCCTTACATCCTGCTGTCCATCCTCACTCACACAGGCTGTACGTGCTGTGGGCAGAATTTAACCAGCTGCCAGAGCCTTCACGCGGTGGGGAGGGGCTCTGAAATGAAGTGGCCCCCTTGCCTCAGTTACCTGCTTCTCCAGTGGCGTAGCCAGGATCCAGAGTGGAGCCTCGGTGTGGATAGGCAGCTCCGGGTTCCCTCAGCACAGGCCCCTGCTTCTCCCACTCCCCACCTTCTGCTCCTGCTTCTGCAGCTCCGTGTCCACGGTTGATGGCTTCCTCTCTGTGCCTTTGGAGAAGCAGTACATACCCTGAGGACTGAGGACCAGCTAGAAGGAAAGCAGCTGCTGCAGCTGCTGCCTCCTGTTAAACACGTCAGCCCCCTTCTCTTGTCCGCCGGGTGGGCGAAGGAATCCTGGGTATCTGCACTGCCTGGCATTTCCCTACATTAGTCAGCTGTCTGCTGCTGTAAGGAAATATCTGAGGTAGCCAACTTGTAAGAAAAAAGGTCTATTTCAGCTGACAGCTTTTCTTCCTGTCTGTGGGAAACTGGCCCCATTGCATTGCCCTGTAGCGGGTACTTCACCATGAGGAAGAGAGCATCCAAGAAAAGCTGTTCATGTTGACACCAGAAAGAAAAGAGGAGGTGGGAGATGTCTCAGTCAGTGACAGGATTGTCATGCACGCACGTGCGCGTGAGAACCTGAGTTTGTATCCCCGTCACCCATGTAAAAAGCAAACGTATCCATGGTGATAGGTGGAGGCAGGAGGATCCCTTGGGGCTTGTGGAAAGCCTGTCTGGCTGAATCAGCAGGATTGAGAACTCCTGTCTCAAGAAGTAAGGTGGAGGGTCAAGTATAATGGTGCCCACGATGGTTTAATTCCATTACTCAGGAGGCAGATGCAGGCAGATCGCTGCGCTTCGAGACCAATCTGGTCTGTCTCCACAGCAAGTTTTAGGGCAGCCAAGACCACATGGTGAGATCCTATTTCAATAAAAATAGTTGGAGAGCAATTGAGGATTATGCTACCTATGGACCTTTGGCTTCTACATGCACACACACACACACACACACACACACACACCCCTACATGCACACAAAAAGAAGAAAGAGAAAAGAGGCTGGGGTCTCATGATACCTTTGGAGGGCGTGACCCCAGTGCCCTAAAAAACTTCCGTGAAGCAACCTCCAAAGGGTCCACTGCCTCCAATGGCACCACTATGAGGACTAAGTCTCTACCACACAACCTCTGGGGACAGTTAGCACCCAGACCACAGCACCAGATCCCCTGGTGTCAGTCCGGTGACCTGGGAGCCGAGCACAGGTCCCCTGGACTTGGCCTACTTCACTGATGGTCGCAGAGTTAGAATGGGGGTGATTTGTAGAGCTCCAGTGACAGAAAGTGAGTTGGTTGGATCTGTACCAGCTGAGCACCGAGCTGACACCCCACTTCCTGGAATCGCCGCATCAGACTCCTGCTCCGAGAAAGCAGTTCCCTGAATTGCTCTGCTGCCATGAGTCAGCCTGGAGCACTTGAATCGTGCCTCAGAGAGGAGACCTTCTCCTGCGCCTCTGTTTTCCTTCTCCATGTCACCTCTCACTGCTGCAGTCCCGCTGGCCTCACCACTCTGCTGGTTTGCCTTCGTGGCGATGACATCCCAGGCAGTTTCCAATCTGAATCTCCCCAACGAGGAAGCGCCTACTGGAGCCGGAGAGACAGGTCGGTGTTAAGAGTGTTTGAGGCTGTCTCCCAGGGGACAGCGGTCAGTTCCCAGGCCCCAAACTGGGAAGCTAACAGCTGCCTGTAACTCCAGCTGCAGGAGATCTGACTCCCTCTCCTTCAGACATATACACACAAATAAAAATAAATCTTTAAAAAGAAGGAAAAATAAAGAGTGCAAACTACTCTTGCAAAGGACCCAAGTTCAGTTCTCAGCACTCGTGAAATGGTTCACAAGCATGGTAATTCCAAAGCCAGAAGATTCAATTCTGGCCTTTGAGGGCACTGTACTCAAACACATACCCTTGTATGCACAGACACACACACAGACACACACACACACACACACACACACACTCATAAGTAAAAATAAGTCTTCTAGAAAGAGACAATGTAAATGAATATCCACCAGGCCACCATAATCAGATGGAGAAAGACAGAGACCCAAGGTTAGAAATTAAAACCAAGGGACAGAACAGATGGCCCAGTGGGTAAAAATGCTAACCAGATGACCTGAGTTCAATCCCTGGAATCTATGTTTAAAAAAAAAAATCCTGATGGAGTGGGTACTGCACATCTGTAAGGCCAGCATTCTATGGTAGGATGAGAAATGGAGATAAGAGGATCACCTCGAAGTTTATGAGGTCTCCAGTCACAGAACGCTCTGTGTAAGAAAAACAAGAAAGCCTGTCTCCCAAAATTTGTCCTCTGGCCTCCATATGTACACTGTGGAGCGCGTGTATGCACGCTCGCGCGCGCACACATACACACACACACACACACACACACACTTAATAGCAATAACAGTAGTAAATAATTTATTAAAACTGGGATCAATTCAAACTACTACACAACAGGTTCATAAACCTCAACCCACAAACCCTGAAGGCTAAAAACTGAACTACAAAAAAAAAAAAAAAAAAAAAAAAAGACAGGGAGTCCCACCTCCCTTCGAAGTGACAGAGTAAAGCCACATCAGTCACTTGGTACGTGATCAGTTCAGCCGCAGTTACAGGATTAGAGACCCACTCGGAGGAGGAGGAGGAGGAAAGCATTACCATCCTTCGTATAAGTGTTCCCATAACCGTCTGTGTGCGCTGCCTGGACTTCCAGACAGCCAGGCCGGGGCTCTTCCTGGATCTCATTGATCCACTTTCCCCACATCCAGGGGCTAGAGAGCCAGGCAAATGCGTCTGCACCTCGTCACAGGAAGCCATGAGCAACAAGGGCACTAAGAGCCACACTCTAACCCGATTATATTACAAGAAAATTAGGCCAAGCTGAACACATCCCAGGAAAGAGGCCCCGTCTATTCCATCTTTCCTCCCAGCTCCTTCCTTTCTCAGAATTCCAAGCTCCGGAAACACCCTGGGGTGGCCCTCAGGGACCAGAGTGCCCCTGGCAGGGAACAGATGAGGATCCTATGGGCATAAGAGAAGCTCAGGTTGCTGAAGAGACCCGGATCTACCCATAATGTACAACTGAAGCAAGCAATTCTGCAAAATGAGGACAATGCACCACTCCCCACACCAAGAACCTGCAAGACTACAGACTTGGAAATGACTTAAGGGGAAGGCTTACTGGGGAGGGAAGGGGAGGGGAGAGAGAGGAGAAATTTCCATCACAGGCAATCCCCATTGCACGTGGTTTCGATTTCTGTTCCTTCAATGTGCTTGGTTTGCCAGAGTCCAGAAACATCACATGAAAAATTCCAAAAACAATTTGTAAGCATTTAAATGACTTTTGTTACACAATATCACCAAAGTTTTTGGACATTATTAGTTACTGTTAATCTATTCTTTTTGTGTCTAATTTCAAAATTAAACTTCATCACAGGGATGTGTACAGAAGAAAACTCACCATATATAAAGTCAGGTACTATCTGTGGCTTCAGGCATTCATTTCTTGGAATGCCACCTCCCAACTCTTAGAATAAAGGGAATTGCTGTAGGGGTGATTGCCCTCCTGGGGACTTGATCAGAGGTACAACAGCCCAGCAACCCCATAGGAATGTTGAAATATCAGAGAGAGAAGACACAGAGAGACACAGAGAGAGAGACAGAGACAGAGACAGAGAGACTACCAGCCCCTCTTCCTAGGGCCATGCCCTGGCTGCTGTCCCAGTTAGCTTTAACTGTCAATGTGACACAGCTTAGAGTCATCTTAGACTCTCAATTGAGACCTGCCCTAGATCAGCAGTTTTCAACCTGTGGGTCGTGACTCCTTTGGGGTTGCATATCAGATAGCCTGCACGTCAGATAGACATTCACATTACAACTTGAAACAGCAGCAAAGTTACAGTTATGAAGTAGCAACAAAATAATTTTACGGTTGAGAGTCACGGCCACATGAGGACCTGTGTTGAAGGGTCGCAGCAGTAGGAAGGTGGGCATGTCAGGGAGTACTACTTCCTGGGCAGCTGGTCCTATATGAGCAATCCGGTTGATCGTGGGCCAGCTTGAGCGCACAAGCATCATTCATGGGTTTCTGCTGCTGTGAGCGAGTTCCCTAATTAGAGGTATTGCTTGCGATTACCTGTAGCAGCAAACAGGCCTGCTATCAAGTTTTGCTTGACTTCCTGCCCTGACTTCCCTCTGTGATGATGGACTGTGATCGGGAAGAACAGGCCAAATAAACCCTTTCCTCCCACAGTGTTTCATCACAGCAACAGAACGACACTGAAATAACTGCTCAGATGCAGCCAGCCCTGATGCTGGCCTAGGGCTCCTGGCTGCCTTTCCTGTCACCTCCGTGGCCTGTCCTGAGTGTCTCCTCTCCAAGCCAGTGCCCTAGCAGTCAGCCCATGGTACATGCAGAAGAGCCTCCCAGGCATTCCTTGAACTTGACTGAATTCTGATGCTGAATTTTTCATCTGCAGATCTTCCAAGGAAGCATAGCATGCATGCACAGAGACCCTCGGGACCAAGGCCCCAGGATGCAAAAGGAAGGATGCCTAGAAGGATGGTGAGAGAGGGAGAGGGTGCAGGATCAGGTCAGGGAGCACCAGAGATGTACGGCACAGTGCATGTGACTCCACGGGCAATGAGAAGTGAGGGCAGCAAGGAGGATGTTGGTGGAGCTGGAGAGATGGCTTAGCTGTTAAGAGCGCTTGCTGCTGGTACAGAGAACCTGAGTTTAGTTCCTAGAACCCATATTGGGCAGGTCGCAACTGCTTTTATCTCCAGCTCCAAGGAATACAGCATTCTTCTGGCCTCTCTGCAGGCACTACACTCAAGTGTATACACACACACACACACACACACACACACACACACAAAAGCATATTTTAAAGAAGACACTGGTGCCTCTGGCCATACTGAGCCAAACGAACTACCACAAACTTGATTTTGAGCAGTACCTGCGCCATTTCTTACAGTGCCATGGGGCAGATGCTCGGCGGGCTGGCAAGGCATTACCTATGCAGGGTCCTAGGAAAGACCAAGCTGTGTGCCCAGCTGACTGATCATAGGCTCTGGAGAATTTGAGTTAGCGCTCAGCTGTATTATTGACAGGTAGAGGCTCCCTGTGTGGATAGGAATTCAGTCCTCTTCACATTGCTGGCTGTCAGCCAGAGTCCATCCATTCTCCTCTTTCCACCCCATTCCTTGCTTCCTAGCTGCCTTCGTCTTCCAAACCAGCAGTGACAGATATATCCTGCAACATCCAGACTCCCACTCCTTCCCCCGCTAGCTAATCTCTGCTTTTTAGGGTGCATATGACTAGATATGGCCCAGCAGAGCATCCCCCTCTTTTCAGAGCTGCTGGTCGGTAACCTTAGTCACATCTGTGAAGTCCTTTCGTCAACTAGAGAAGAACGCACAGAGCTGGCTCTCCATCACAGGATCATGACAGAGCTCCTCCTGGTGAGTGTCACCTGGGATGCCACTGAGGTAATGACAGTGTCATCTGTCCACCAGGCTTTCGGATGAGCTGTCCCTCAGAAAGTAGCAGATGCACAATGCACCAGCTGCCCTTTCATCCCAGCTCAGAGAGCATTACCTGTCCTGTAAGGACAGGGTTGGAGAAACAGACTCCTGGACTTCAAGGACCTCTCTCGTGACATTTGTACAGAAATTTGCTCATCTCTGGATCAGGTTTTGTTGAATCTTTGTGTTCTTTGGTAGAAAGAATCCTGCATGTGGCCTTCCCAGCCTGACACTCTTAGCCAGTAATAAGGATCTTGCTAGTAGACACATTGCCAGCCTGAGACACATAAACCCATGTCCAGAAGTACCTGTTCCTTGTGGGAAAGGGCCAGGAAAATGGCCCGCTCTGTTCTCCCAGCACCACCGTGTTCTGTTCCTCCGAAGCTCTGAGACTCACTTGGCAGCTGCAATATTGATTTTTGCCTGGCGCTGCTTCAGGCCAGCACAGCCCTCTGTGTGCTTATTGCCTCCTGCCTCTTGCAAGGGCTGAGGGGAGGGACAGGATCTGAGACTCCATCACCTCCCCTGGCACAGCTCTCCACCTGCCTTCCCTTCCCCTGGCACAGCCCCTACCTGCCACCCCTTCCCTTGGCACAGCCCTCCACCTGCCACCCCTTCCCCTGGCACAGCCCCTACCTGCCACCCCTTCCCCTGGCACAGCTCCTACCTGCCACCCCTTCCCTTGGTCCAATCCTCCATCTGCTACTCTCCAGCCCTCCACCTGTGTCAAGCAGTTGTACAGCCTCTGTCATGGGTGCTGTGATGTACATCATCACTGTCTCTAGGCCAAGGCCTGGAAGCCTCCTCAACCTGGCCTTCATCCCAGACCCACCTCCTCTGAACATCCTCCTGTGGCTGCTCTGACCTGGAGACTTCCTGTTGCCTTGTGACCTAAGCAACCCTAAAAGTAGGGAGGGATCTGCAATCCTGGCAGTTGAGGAAGTGGTAGGAAGGCCAGGGGCAGGAGACAAGGAGGCAGGCAGATTGAGCATGCAGAATCCTGATGGAGAGAGCACCTTCAGATGCCCAGCACTCCAGTCACTCCTCCACACCATCTTACCTGGTCATTGTCACCACAGCTCCATTGCTCTGCCCAGAGCCCAACTCATAGGTCAGGATGCCAATCCTCAAAGGAGCTTGTGGAGCAAGGGAAGACACGTGAAAAGGAGGTGCGTGGATCTCCACAGGAGGCCTTTGGCCAGGCAGGTCTGGGGTTGAGTCACAGTCCGTCCAAGCACAGGCTGGACCTCTCTATGTAGGCAAGGCCTCACACACAGGGGGAGCCCTGGTGAGTCACAGGAACACTGAGTGAGAGGAGTAGACATAAGAAGGGGCTGTGAGGGTGCCAGGCAGGGGCACACTGTCAGCCTCTGCCAGCGAGCTCCGTGGGGCCAGACCTAGCTCAGAGAGCAGCAGCAACCAAGGCAGAGGGAACCCACTTCAGAGGAGCCTGGTACCCATCAGGGGAGGAAGAGGGAGGGGTGTGAGGGCTGAGATAGAGGAACGAGAGAGAGGGAGGGAGAGAGATTGGCAAGGAGGGAAATGTCAGTTCCTGGGAAAGCACACAGCCACATTCTGGGAAGGGCTGGACTGCAGAGAAATCAGAAAAGCGAGATAAGCAGGAGGTAGTGCTCACAGCTCTAAAATGACAGGAATGTGAATGGTGACAGATTTTTAGGTGACCTGCAGGAATCTCACACGATTAGCAACTGTGTGAGGGCAAAGGTCTCTCTGGTGCTCTCACACGTCTCACTGCTTTCAACATGGTGCCTTCAAGGTGAGAGGAGCAAGGGCCGGGTGGGCCTGAGGGTACTGAAGGCTGCCCCCGACACTCCCTGTGTACGTGGTCCAACCTGGCCAGGACTAACGGGGGCCATGCCCAGCACTGTGCTACAGAAAGGTCAGCCGGCTTAATCGAAGCCCAGGTGCTGCAAACAGAAAAGAAAAAAAAAAAAAAAAAAAGATTATTTTAAACCCTGCTGCCCTCTTGGCTGGATGCCAGGTTCCCCAAGGGTAGCCAACCTCCTCCTAGAATTCACACTCCTCCAGGTAGCCTTCATCCTTTCCTGGAGAGCTTTTTTGAACTGAGAGTGAAATCATTTGGCAAGATAAAAAAAAAAAAAAAAAGGGGGGGGGGGAGGCTTGAGTTCAACTTAAAAGCAGGGCAAGTTACAAAGGCCAAATGTAAATTTACTCTAGGTCGAAAGCCAAAGCCCTGATATGGCGGCAGGCGCCCCGCCGCCCCCATTGTCCCTTTGGGCAGCTTGGTCACTCTTCCAGCTGCATGCTTCCTGGGCTCGCCGTTTGAAAGCACGCTTTCCTGTCCCCAGTCAAGTCCTGAGGGTCGCATGGGGCCTGCAGAAGGACAGTTTCCTTTGGTCCATTTGATGCGGCCAGTTACTGGAGCTGTTAGTCAGACTCAGTGCCTGGGCCCTGGGCTGTTAGTCAGCCTCGCCAAGCCAGGCTCAGCCACAAGTGATTGCGAAAAGCAGAGAAAGGAGATGTATTCTCTGGCCGCACCAGAGAGAGGAACACATAAAGAGGTCCAGTGACACCCCCCCCCCCATTCCGCTCCCCGTTGTCTGTCTCTGGGGTCCTGACATGAGCTTTCCCTTCATTAGAACCAAGAGGCATGCATAGCTAAGCTGTCCTGACCTGGGTGAGGTCCCATCTATCACGGGCCCATCTCTAGGCTCCAGTCTGTCCTGCAAGGTGGTCTGATAAGTTATCAGGACTGTGTGAAATCTCTTCCTGGGAGGCAAGTTCCTCCCCTGGCACTGGGGCTCCAGCCTTTCCCCTCCCCCAACACGGGATCCCTGGGGAAACTTTAATTCTTGGGGGTCTGATGTTGCAGTAGGCTGTTGTCTACCCTGTCAGAACATCTACATGCCCGAGTGAAAAGCTCAGGGGGCTGATATCCTAGAAAACCAATGGAAAATCCCAAAAATTTTAATTTAAAAAAAAAAAGCAGCTGTCTGAGTTGCCTTCCTAGCCTCGCTTGGCTTGTCATGGCCTGCTCTCTGACTGAAAAATTCAGTTTCTGCTTTTTTTTCTCAGCTGGCTTTTTGGAAACATCAAGAGCAATATACACTGTGCCATGGGGGTGAATGTTTTAATAAAGTACAAAATGCCAGAATTAAAGCCTTTAGAATTACAATAAACGGCCAAGATCCTTCTGCCCTGTAGACCACTGCTCTGTGGACAAGGCTGCCTCACCCTCCCAGAAATTCCCAGTTCTTTTTTATTTTCAACTGTTTTGCCCTTTTTTTATTTATTTATCGTGTGTGTGTGCCTGTGTGGAGTCTGTTCTCTCCTTCTTCCATGTGGGTTGTGGGATCAAACTCAGGTCCTCAGGCCCTGGGACTTGGTGGCAAGCACTCTGCCTGCTAAGCTATCTCAACAGCCCAGTAACCAGTTCTGTATCCATCTCATCTTGGGGAAGTGTGCCAGGCAAATTTTACAGCAATCATCTAAACATGTTAGAAACATGTTATAAAAGGCCAACGTGGTTGACGTTTACTGCTCTGGAGCGGTACTGGAGGTTTTAGACACTGGACATTAAGAATCCTGCAGAGAGCATCGGATCCTTGAAGCTGGAGCTACAGGTGGCTGTAAGCTGCCTGAGTGGGTGCTGCTAACCACTAAGCCATCCACCCAGCCCCAGCCCCCTTTTCTTTTTGAGACATGGTCTCTTACTAGCCTGAATCTCGTTAGAGGCTAGGCTGGCTGGTCAACCAGATTCAGGGGTCCTTCTGTCTCTTCCTACCCAGTGCTGGGAGTATGAGTCCACAGCACTGTGCCCAGGCTTTTCACACATGGAGCATGGGGCTTTAATTCTGTGTCTTCATACCTCCAGCTCCAGGTGTCTGTCTTGCTTGCAGGCTCCAGGTGGAAAAAAAGACTCAGCAACTGGATCTAAACTTGAATGTGCATCTTCATCCTGTGCTGACTGGAGTCTTCAAAGTCACTCTCTTCAAGGGGTCTGCAAGAAACTGTCCACTGAAAAGGAAAGCGGCAGAAGCAGATGTGGTGTGCTTGTGTGTCTGCACGATGCACACCCCAAGGGAACCCCAAGTGTGTCTGTGCTGGCGTACAAGGTCTCTTATGACTTGCATTGTGCAAGTTTTCTCCAAATGGATTTGTAACTTTTTTTTTCTTTTCTTTTCTTTTCTTTTCTTTTCTTTTTTTTTTTTCATTTGATTTTTGGTTTTTCGACACAGTTTTTCTGTGTAACAGCTCCAGCTATCCTGGAACTTGCTTTGTAGACCAGGCTGGCCTCAAGATCACAAAGATCCGCCTGCCTCTGCCTCTCAAGGGCTAGGATGAAAAGGAGTGTGCCACCACCGCCTGGCATAACTTTTAGAAATGCAAAAACATCTCTCATGAAAACAGGTGTCTTTCCAAAATCAGCCTACAACCTACAAGCTGCAAGTGCCCCAGCACCCAGAAGTGTCACCCAGCAGCTTGATGATGTCCTGGGAATCGGACTCTGCTCACCCATTTATTCTGTGGCTCTGAGCAGACATTGGGGTGGTTGTATGGCTGTTTTCCTCTTCCTTTCGTAGTTAGCTTTTAAGTTATTAACACTCGTTTTGTGCTTTCTAGAGGCAGAGCATTGGCTCAGCGCTCCTGTTCCTAAGCTGGGCGTGTATGTCGTGCTTAGCCCATACCTAGGGTTTGTCTATGCATATTCACCAATGATCACTGTAAGTATGGAATGCAATGTGTTTACAAACACCGTGTACATGAAGGCTCGGTGTGGGTCAGTTGGTAGAGTGAGTGAGTGCTTGTCTGCGTCTCATCCCCAGTAACGCACAAAATGAGGTGGGATGGCCCACACTTGTAATTCCAGCACTTCGGAGGTGAAGGCAGCAGGCCCAGAGCTTCAAGGTTATCCTTAGCTACGTGGTGAGTTTGAGGCCAGGACCCTGCCTAAATAACTACACATCACACAATGTATTTCCTGCCCTCTTAGTTCATTGTAATAATGTTTACATCTATGAAGAAAAAAGTAAAAGAATTCAGCACCAATTTTGGCCACCCTTCCTGCTTCCCTCCCTCCCCCCACCCACTAGCCATTCAAACCTGCATTCCTTCTGTCCCCACCCCCACCTCCCCTCCCGACTGAAAATTCTTGTCTCCTAAAACTCTAACAGGTGGCCACAAAGCAAGGGCCAATCAGAGGAAGCCAGGTTTCCTACGGTTGCCAACTCAAATGTTCTGCAAGGGTCTGCCAGCCTGCAGCGTTCTGCTGAGTTCATGCGTTTCAGGCCACATTCTGGGGTAATTATACCCACTTTGTTTTAACTACAGCACACTTTGGCAAGAAGACATTTTTACCAGCTTGCAGGTCCACTCTGCAAGACTCTCCCACCTAAGAAAAATTAGAGAAAACACCTAAGTGAAGTAGCAATGATATTTGGGCACAGATGTGGCTGCATTCTTTCACCGGAGTTGGTTTCCAGTAGAAAGGGGATGCTTTCCTCACCGGAAGTGTCAACGAGCTCCTGCAGTTTTCCTGTTGCCTTGTACAGGCTTCCAGAATGTGGAGTCAAGTTTTAAAAGTGGCTCTCAACCGGCAAACCAGCCTCCCTAAGCCCTGCTGGTAAATCGGCCGAATGGCCTTCTAAGAAAAACAGCACCCCACCCCTCCCTTCCCCGAAGGCTCGAGCGCTGCCGGGCAGCCGGGCTGACAGCGAGAAAGCCCCACGTGGGCTTCCCCTGACAAACCCAGCCAGCTTGGAACAGGCAGTGAAAGCCAGAGGCACTAAGCTAAGAGAAAAAGTCCTCTCACTGGGACGTGTCCCCCAGATCCTTCTCAAAAGATAATCTTGGCTCCCAAGCGTTTCTCCTCCGACTTTAAAAGGAATTGTGGGTAGCAGCAGCCCTCACTGGTGTGGGCAGAGGCACTCAGAATAGGAACTAGCAGATGCCCACCCCACTCAGACTGGCTCACGCCTATTTATACAGGACTGTGCCTTCCAGCTTCTGCTAAGATACTGTAACTTCCATCACGGCTGTGACAAAATGATGATTCATACTTAAAACGCAGTCATTGGTGTCATATTTGATATTAATACTTTAGTAGCGTTGCTTTTCAGAGCAATTAAAAGGAGAAAGTTCCTGAAAGCAAAAGCGGTCCACCCCCATCCATAGGCACCACGGAGGGCAGAGTTGCAGAAGGCAGCTCATTGTATTGGAAGGCACAGGGCCTCCCGCAAGCTGTTCAGATAAGCAGCTGTCGGAGGCAAGGGGGGAGGGGCCAGGGGGAGGGGAGGAACTGGAGGCAGAAGTCTCTGTTATCGGATTGGATTGCAAGCCTTGAGCTCCTGCACGGGGATGCCTTATCTCAAGTATGCTCCTGTCTTGCAAGTTTAAAATCTTCCTGAAAGGATAAAACAGTGCTGGCCCCAAGTTCTCCTCCTTACTACTCGCCAGCACCCCCTCCCCCGCCGCCAGCCCCAAGAGGCTGTAATTTCTTGCCCAACAGAAAGGCGGTCACAGGTGCCATAAGCTCCATCAACCACCAGAGACACCCTTTACCACCTCCCCCTGAGATCAGAATCCCCCTACCCTCAATAAAAGGCAGAGGTTTGTTTCAATAAGTTTATTGTGAAACTCAAAGCTTCCACGATAGCGTCCTTTAGAAAATGAAAGCATTGCCCAGGATCCGTTTTGGAAAGAGCAGTGCAGCCCGCGAAGTCCGGCTCGCTCCTGCAGCTGGCCGCTCCTGCAGCTGTACCAAGTCCAGGCCGCGCGTGTGCCTTGCCTTTTCCCCTCCTTTCACTGGAAGGCTGCTGAGTCACGCCTGCCTCACCAGTCGGTTCTTCCCGGCCCTGCGGCCAACGTCCCTGCCTAGGCCTTCCTGTGCTAGCAGCCTCTCTGGACACTGGCAGAGTCCTGGGCTCGGAACAGGGTGTCCCCGCTGCCGCCAGGCCCCCTTCTTGGGAGCCTTCCCTCCTCGCTCTCCAGGCAACACCGCCCGCCAGTCTCCATGCGCACTCGAGCGCCCTCGGAGGGCCGCTCCAGAGCCAGCAGCGCGCTAGAGCGTCACCAAGTCGATCAGACCAAGGTCCCTGCCAGACTGTCACTCGGGAAGTGTAATGCTGGGCACCCAGTCGTTGAAGCTGCGGCTCTCCTCGCAGAACAAGCTGAGTTTCTCCAAGGCAGGGTCCTTCCACGTGTCCTCATTAGGGTTCTGTAATTTAAAGGAAAATAACTTGGGTCAGCCGGGCTGGCCGTTGGCCAAGACGGGTGGGGGAAGAGTGGCGTGGGGGAGGTAGTAGCAGCACTCACCGAAATAAGGATGCAGTGCAGGTCTCCTGGCGCACCCGCCTCGTCGTCTGCACCCACGATCGCCGCTAGCCGCTGCACATCACCCACGCGCACGATGTCAATGTCGTTCTCACAGCAGAACGCCTGTATCAGCGTGAAATGGATCTGCAGCGCTATGTCGCCCTCATCCTCTTCATCGGCAGCCAGCACGCAAAAGGTCACATTGTCGGGGTCACTGCAAAGCAGATGGGAAGGACAAGGTCAGAGTCGATGCCACCCCCAGGTCTCCCAGCCGCGCCAACCCCGATCCCTGCACGCGGGGCCTTTCTCTACTCACACATTCAGGACTTTGGCGGACTCGTAGACGCCAGCGGTCAGACAGCCCTGGCGCTGCGCCGACAGCAGAAGTTCGTGCAGCGCTTTCCCGGCGCCCTGCATCCTGTGAAAGAACAAGCACCGTGAGTGGGGACCAGCACGGGGACGCGGTGGAGATCCCAGCCCTGACCTCCAAGTCCCAGCTGGCTCCTTAGCCTAGACCTGCCTGGCGCCAGCATTCCTGCCTCCCAACTCCAACCTGGCGCCCACACACCCGGATCCCCAGTCCCGACTTGGCGCCCACACCTCTGGCACCCTAGTCATGATCTGGCGCCTCATTCCCCATCACCCAGTCTCGACCTGGCGCCTGCACCCCCAGTTCCCTACTCCTGATCCGGAGCCCATAGCCCAGGCTCCCCAATCCCGACCTGGTGCCAGAATCCTAGACTCTAGCTCTAAGCATAAATCGAATGTGGTCCCACCGCCTGGGCACCTCGCTGTCAGACAGTGCACGGCTCCCACACCGCAAACTTCCATCCTAAAAGACCCTGAAAGATCGCTACCCGACAGGTCCAATTCTCGGCACCCCAAAACCCACCTACCTGGCTGTGCTTTCCGGAACTGTGTCCTGGCCACGGACTTCTTCCAGAGTCATTGTGCGATCCACGAACAGCAAGTTATCCAAAAGTGAAGAGTGCGGAGGGAACCGAGGGAACCCGAGCGCAGGCAAGGAGCCCCACAACCCGAGCCGCGCGCCCACCACCAGCGAGTGCGCCAGGCACCGCCGCGCGAGTCCTTTTATAGACCGGCCCGCGCGACGCCGCCAGCTGGCGGGAGGCTGCGCTCCCATTGGCCAGCGCCCGCTTTCTGATGCAAATGAGGCGGCAGGCCCGCGGCTCGTGCCAGAAGGCCACGTGGGGAGGGGTGCGGGGGATGACACAGCCTCAAATCTGCCGCTTTTGTCAGGGTGTTACCAGGCAGACTGGAGCCTGCAGATTTCATCTCGCCTTTCTTTTTTGTAAGTCCTTAAAAGGAAAAAGTTAAAAAAAAAAAAAAAAAACATTGTTTGCTAATACGATACTGGAATTTGTGAAATGCACACTTGGAGAATGTAAAAGTCTTTTTTGCATTTATGTTGATTGCGACCTTTATAATTTTTTCTTGTTTTTCAATTTGAAGTTTATAGGGCTGTTGCACTGAAACCGAAACTTAAAGTCAAAGGTTTGCAACTGCAGCTGACTCCAGGCCAAGGCCGCCACTAGAACTCAGGACTCAGCGCCTTTCAGGGTCGCGGCTGCAAGGTCTGAGCCGCCGTCCCCCACCCCCACCCCGTCCCGTCCCGTCTCGTCCCCCACCCCTGCCCCTGGCAGATCGCTGTGGGGCGCGGGCAGCAGGGACCAGCAGATTGCTGCCGGCACACGCGGCTCGTTTGCATTTCTATACGGGGCACACAAAAGAGGAGGTCTGGCGTGTGGCAGTTCGCAGTGGGGACAATCGACGCTTTCTCTTTCATAGCAACACTGTCCACCTGCCGCCGGGTGGGGTGGGCAGAGCCCCGCCGCGCGCGGGGGTCGCGGGGTTGCCCGGCACGTGGGGGTCTGAGCCGCGTGCCGCTCCCCCGCCCCTGGGTGCGCACCTCTTGGACTTGCCCTGGCTGCTGGGATTCTGATGCACGCATCCCCAGCTGCGGAAACGGGCTGTGAAGCACACAGGGCCACTACGCCCGAAACCCTGAGGTTCCGGGGTTCAGACTCCAGGAGCTTGGCACACGCGGTTCCACAATGCTTTTCCCAGGGCGCCGCCTACAGGCCAGCCTAAGAAAGATCCAGATCTCCCCATCCACCCACCCCATACAGCCTCGCGTTGACCTCTCAGGGGTCTTGGCCTGAGGCACCCTGGATACCAAGGCCTTGTGCAATATGTGCATTAATTAGATTCAGAGTAGAGCCTGCACCCAGCGCCCCGGGGCTGGAGAGCAAAAGGAGCCTGCCACCCAGGACTGATGGAACAAAAATCCATCTGTCTGATGAGATTTTGAAATATTTCAACTACTTTAAAACGTGTCTTTAAAAGGTTCTTTTCTGATAATATCGTAAATTTGGAAGCGATCTTAGGAGTTTCCTGAATTTGTCATGTGTTCCGTGAGACCTGCACACCACGCTTACAGACTGCTCACCCGCAGAACGCCACACTGTGGGCGTCTGTATCTCTCGTGCTACGTGCAAAAGTGTTCTAGGGGTTAGGGAACCCCTGGAGGTTCTCCGCTGAGCGCAGCCTGGGAGACAGGCTAGGGCTGAGGGCTGACACACAGTTTGCCAGACTGAGGCAAAAATCACATACACACACACACACACACACACACACACACACACACACACACACGGTAATTTTCTTCTTTTTACTGGAGCGTTCTTCAGGTGGGTGGTGAATATATACATTCAGTGTTAACTTGCGAAATCCTTTAAGGAAGTTTTCCTGCTGCACTGGGAAGACTGCGGGTTGACGAACGCCGAAGGCCAGGCGAGAGGCCGGCGTCTTGCGCCGCCCGGAGGCTGCATTGAGAACTGCAAGTGTCCGCGCTGCGGTTCGACAGAAGCACGCGTTTGATCTGCAAGGTCTCTCAAACTCTCCAAGCCCGTTCCTGTCTGTCTTGGTGGCTTATAAAATGATGGTGATCCCTGAGTGAATACAATGTGTTTCTAAGTTGTTGCTCTTTTCAAAGTTTTAACACTTCTTAACTCTCATTAGTTTCAGATCCCGAGGAAACGTCGGAAATAATGATCTACTTGATATCTTAGCACACACCCGCTCCTGCCACTTATATCTAGAAAACTGCTCACTTGCCAGATTGCAGGAAACTCCCCGCCAGTCCTTCCCTGACAGGAAGGCCGGTACAGGTTAGCGCAGGCTTAGGTACTTGCATTTCCAGACCCCGCCCCCAGCCAGTCTGGGCCAGAAGAGATGATTGACAAGCCCCAAAGCTAGTCTACTCTACTGACATTTTAAGAGGATTCGATTACAGGAAACCCTATTTTCTGCCATAAGATACGGCCCCACACAGCTTTAATTAGGTAAGCCCCAGTGGTTCCAAAGTCCCCATCTAAATTAGGAAAGAAAGGTTTGGGGCCCAGCTGGAAGTCACAGGCAGTATTTCTGAACCCGTACTCTACAGTGGCTGCCCTCTTACGAAGGGAGTCTATTAAAGGGAACGCCTCGCCCATGCTCTGCTTTTGAAACCCTTTGGAGGGGTGGAGATCTAGCTTGGTGGGTAGAGTGTTCACAGAGTGCATCAAGACCTGATTTTATTTTTTTTATTTTATTTTTTATTTTTTTTTTTTGGTTTTTCGAGACAGGGTTTCTCTGTGTAGCTTTGCGCCTTACCTGGAACTCACTTGGTAGCCCAGGCTGGCCTTGAACGCACAGAGATCCGCCTGGCTCTGCCTCCCGAGTGCTGGGATTAAAGGCGTGCGCCACCACCGCCCGGCCAAGACCTGATTTTATAAACCATGCATAGGAACACAGACCTGGAGTTCAAGGTCGTCCTTGAATTAAATGGTTAGCACCAGCCTGGTACACCTGAGGCCTTGTCTCAAAACTGAAGTAAAATAAAACGCTTAGGAGCATCTGGAATCCCATCTACTTGAAAGGCTGAGGTAAAAGGATTCCTGAGTCCCAGAGTTAAAGGTTAGCCTGGTAAGTCAGAGAGACAATCCCCACTCCCAACCTCTAAAATAAATAAGTAAATACCCTCTGCAGGCGTTTGTTTTATTAGCATATTCTCTTAGTGACTTCTCTGTGACTTTGTTGGCTGGGGTGGGATTTGGTGGAGCATGTCTCATTTGGAGGAAGATGGGTAATAATTTCTGTGAGGCATTCACTCCCCTTTGCATTTCTCACATGATATGCATTTGGAGTGTGCACAGAGAGTGACCTTAAACAGCATGTACACACCTCAGGACACCCGTGCCCAGGACAGCTGGACCAGGGGCTTCAGCTGAGGAGCCCAGGCCCATTGCAGGAAGTTTCTTTGGATCCCATAGGAAAAGCCACGATTCATTGCCACTTTTTCAAATTCTGCACCCTTCACAGAAAAATGTGGACCCCTGCTTTCTCTTGGTAAGTGGGAGGCCTGCAGCGTGTCCCCTGGGCTAATAATTAGCAGGAGTTGGAGGTTATGGGGTGCCCTGACTGAGCCCTCATCTCTGGCTCATCCCCACACTCACCAGGGCGAAGTGAGAACACTTGGCTCTGCAGCTTGCTAGAGGATGAACCCTGTCATCTTTAAAAAGAGACTCAAGTTTGAAACAAAGAAAAGGGAACCGAGTTTTTAAGATGAGATCCAAGACACAGCGTCGTTAGTGCCCGGGTTCTAGAGGGCTGGCTCTCCCAGGCTGCAGTCTAGGTCGGCTCCATTCCAGGAAGTCCTGAGTGATTCTCAGTGCTAGCACTCACGCACCATCCTCAAGCCTTATCCACCCCTCTAAAGACAGGGCGGTCCTTTGGGTTATTTGCAAAAGAGTGTTGCCCCAAGATCCGTCAAGAGGGAATGAGATCTTTGTGCAAGACGCAATCCTCATCGGTAGCGGCATCCTGGCATTTAAAGGGTCCATCAGCCCTTCCCACCCCTGCCCCAAGCTCAGAGCTACACACCCAGCCCCTGCCCGGGGTGAAATGCAGATCTCCAGGTGGGGGCATTACACCAGACAGCTGAGACAGGAAACAGGAAACAGAGAGGGAAGCCCTTACACAGCCAGCCGGACATCCGTGGTGAGAGCTTTCTGGAAGGTGCAATTATTCTTGGCTGTGCACTTGCAGAGCTTAGGGGAGACAGGAGCCGGGCAGAGCCTTGACTGTCACAGGAGTTTTGAAAATTGTTCCTGAATTGCTACTTTCCCTTCCAACAGTATGAAAGGATTGGGGGCAGCAGCCCGCCACAGCCCTCATCAGGAACACAAAACAGTGCACCCTAGTTGAGACACCCTGACCCCAGCTAGACCAAGGGCCGGAACCTTCTGAACCTCAGGCTCCCAACCTCAGAACTGAACTTTGCCCGTCTCTCAGCTAGCACGTCTGTCCTCTGTGCACCTCAGAGGGGTTTTCTTTTACTTTTTTTTTCTTTTCTTTTTTTCTTTTTTTTTCGGGGGGGGGGGTTTAGGGTGGGGGGTTGTTGTTGTTGGATTAGATTTGGGGAGGAAAAAACAACATGACAGGCAAGCTGTAAATCCTGGCAGCTGCGGGGACGAGGGACGAGGGAGGTGGGGAGGAGGGGGAGCGAGCCATTCTTTTTCAATTAGAGACCAGGAAAGAAGGCCGGCCCAGCTGCAGCGGAAAACTGGGGCAGCTGTGTGGGGCAGGAGAGACAGACAGCGACAGAGAGACAGAATATGCCTGGAGCTGGAGTGTGGGGCAAGCTTGGGGCTTGGGGCCTGTGTCTGGGGAAAAAAAAAAAAAATGTAGGAGGAAGCAGTCAGCTTTACTCAGAAAAGCTCCGCTCCTGGAGGGCCTTCTAAAGTTGCTCCAGGAACCCCGTGCAGCCCGGAAATGAGTTTGCTCCACAGTCAGGTCCACCACTCACTACTCACAGTCCGCTGACTTGCTGGAAGGTGTAGGGGAGACTGGGTGGTGGGCATCTTCATGTTACCCTAGTCACACCTCCAATGCCACATCAGGCCTGCAGGCACACGTCGCCCCTGCCGGACCCCATGGACATTTGAGTTCTGGCTAAACGGTGGAAGGTGTGCGGACACACTGTGACAGCTGCTCTGAAAACTGACGCATAGCACGTAAGAGCGACAGAGCCACAGCAAACGCCAAGCTGCAAGCCTGCCTTCTGCTCTAAAAGATAAGCTAATAAAAACACGTGAGCCCTCCCGCCATAGTGGAGGACAAAGCCAGCACAATTTCAGGGTTCAGGGGCTGGGGCTCCGTCGGCAAAGTGCTTGCTGCCCAAGCTCCAGGACTGGAGTTCAGTCCCCAGAAGCCATGTAGAAAAAGCGGGCTGTGGTGGCCGGTGCTAATCCCAACACTGGGGAGGAGAGAGGGGCTTGCTGGCCAGCCAGCCTAGCTTCATCAGCGAGTTCCAGACCAGTCAAAGACTGTCTCAAAAAAACAAGGTGGATGGCCTCTGAGGAATGACACCTGAGGCTGCTCTGGCCTCCACATGCAAACATATGCACATGCTTCTGCACAAGCAAAACACACACACACATGCATGTACACCCACACAGACAACCAAGGCCCAAAGCTGTGTTCAGTGCTATTCACTTTGACCTTGCGTGAAAACCAAGTGCCCGGTTTTGGAGTTTGGGGTTAAGTTTATTTTTCTATTATGTTCCTTGCAGTGCTGTGAGTTCACCGAAGGCCTCGCACATGCTAGGCAAGCGCTCCACCACTGAGCTGCACCCCAGTCCGGAGCCTGACTGAAAGTGAGTGTTCTCCTTTGTTGACCCACCAAGTCCACTTTTATAAAGCTCTCCCAAAGGAAAACATTCAAAAATGCATGGGGCAAGAAAATGCAAAGAGACCAAAGGAGGCACTAGAGGAACCTCAGGGGATAGAGTAGCTACAGCGGTGCTTCTAGAGCATTCCATGGCCCGATACCACCTCACAGCATGGTATGAAAGCAAGTGTGTGCTTCTGATTTTGCAAAATCTTGAGTGTGTGTGGCTGCTACTACATAAACTGTAAAAACAATAGAAAGAGTAGCTGTGTGTCAAAGCGGAGAGATGATTGACCATGCCTTATTTCCTTTGGCTTCGATGCAATGGAGCACCTACAGCTTGATTCCTGTGATACAAGTGAGACTGATAACCTCAGGACCAGGCATCAGCCTCACTCCGTTCAGACCACTGTGCCTGCTGGTTACGGACCATATGGAGATGGATCTAGAAGCCAGACATCTGTGAGGTTTGGCTTCTAAGAGGACACTGAGGAGTGGGGACCCCTGCTTCCTACACTGTGTGATGGCCATTTGACACTCTTGTGTGTCCCCTGGCTGGGGGAAGGCTGTCCTGTACAATGGGAGATTGGCTTGAGAGGCTCCTCTGAACTCTACGACATGCTGGGCCCACAGCCAGGAGCCAGGGGATATAGCTTGCTGCCAGGACAGAAGTTCCACAGGACTTCAGGCAAAATACTGCACACACCACAGCCAAGGGCAGAGGACAAAATTATCATTCACTCCCTCTTCGTGAAAACTTTACAGACGCCGATGAAACTGGTCTGAACACCTGGCAAGCTGGTGCACACCTGTGATCCCAGAACTTGGGAGGTGGAGGCAGAAGTTCAAGGCCACCCTACATGCTGGATCTAAACCAGCAGGGGGCTACAAGACACCCTGCCTCGAACAAACAGAAACTCCATTCCTGCTGTCTGCGTGACAAATGGGAGAATTCTAAGACTGCATGACTCAAATATAGTCAACCTACTTTTGAGATCTGTGAGTGCCTCTTAATTGTTGGGTTTTATTGGTTTGGCACAAAAATCGATAACTTTTGAGCAAATTAGTATTATCACTATTACTATTTTATCTATTAGACTTTCATAGGGCTTGCTGCGCACCGGGTACTATTGCAAGCACCACTTAAACCTCATAATGACCCTGGGATGTCAGTACTGGTATCATCACTCTATAGATGAGTAAACCAGGCACAGAAAGTTTAGTCAGCTCCACAGTGGTCACCCCGCCAGGAGGTTAACAAGCCGTGTTCTGAGCCCCTCCTCTGGCTGTGTTTCTGCTCATTATTCATAAGGAAGAGATGGAATTCTCTGTAAAGCATTTCCAAAAACTCTTTAGGTTGAGAACAAACTGTTTGGTTCACCAAGGACAAGATCATCATGTACCTGAAATTTTTGAAAATATCAACTCTCCTTAATCGCCTCAAATCCAGGCAGGGTGCCTGTCCAGGATGTGGTTGCAGAGTGACCTCTTGTGGTCAAAGTGAGTATTACACCCATAGAGTGCAGCCCCTGACCCTCAGTGCCCAGTAGGATCGGCCATTTTCTACTGTAACCAGTGACCCTGAGAGGGTAGGGAGATGGCTTTGTGGGTAAAGGCTCTTGGCCATGAGTTTAAGTTCCTAGCAGTCACACCAAAAGCCAGGCGTGGCTGTGTGCGCCAGTAACTACCTCGTGGATGTGGGGGCAGGTGGAGGTGGGGGCAGGTGGACGGAGATGGGAGGATTCTGGAAGTGCACTGTCCAGCCACTCCAGCTGAAATAATAAGCTGCAGGTTCAGCGAGAGACCTTGTCTCAAGGGAATAAGGCAGAGAGTGAAGGAACAGGACACTCAACTCTCTCTCTCCCTCTCTGCCCTCCTCAAGCACATGCATAAACACGTACACATGCGCACAGGCTAATGCCACAAACACAAACTTTTTGGGGGTCTCCCGTGGGCTTTAGTTGACGCTCATTACCTACAAATTCACAGAAAATTCACACAGGACATACCTGCAAGGCACTGTCCTCAGAAACAGTCCAAGCCTGCAACCCTGGAGCCCCTTCCGTGAATAGCCTGGCCTAGGAGGTGACAAGTTGGAACAGAACACCCATCCTTGTGGAGCTCATGGGTCGAGCTGTCCCTGCTCACCCTACCTCTCTGTGGGTCCCTGTCCCCCATAGAGTCCCCCTTCTTTCGTCATCCCTGGTGGTCAGAGCCACCCAGAGTTCTTTAGCTACAAAGGACTTCTCCCACCATGGTGGTGCCTGTGGACCTCTGCACAACCCAGAGCTCAGCAGCCTCAGTTTCCCTCCGGAGCTCAGCAGACAGGCAGAAGGACCTCAGCCCTGCCTATTCTGTAGAATCAACATCTACACTTTTGAAGAATTAGTTTATGTTAACTGTACAGAATAACAGTTTTCATTATATTTCTAACTATGTGTGTACATGTTGACAGGTGTGTGAGCACATATGTGCATGAGTACAGGTATCTCGTGCCATCATGCATACGTGGAGGTCAGAAGACAACCTTGGGTGGCTGTTCTTGCCTTCTACCTTGACAGGATCTCTTGTTTGCCTCTGCATACGCTGGCTGGTCCACCAGTTTCTGGAGAGTCTCTGGTGTCTGTCTCCTATTTCACTGTGAGTCCTGGGGCCCCACACACAAACATACACTACCAAGACCAGCTTTGTGAGTTCCAGGGATCCAAACTCAGGTCCTTACACTTGTGTGGCTAGAGCTGAACAGTCTGAACCCACTGCACAGTCTCTTCAGCCCTTCTTATACACGTGTGTGCACACAGTCTCTCCCCTAACATCCTGACATTCTCATATGTGATCCCAATCTCCCCTAACATCCCAATACATGTGTGTGCACAGTCTCTCCCCTAACATCCTGCCTTGTCTTCCTCCCTCTCCTATCCGGGTCTCTCCCCTAAACAGTCTTCCTTAAATTAGCATACAAAGTATTGGGTTTTCAAACATAATCTGTTTTTGTTGATCCTCCCCAAAATTCTTCTCCCTTGCCTCAGATAATGAAACTGTGGGACATATACAAAATGGAATTTTATCAGCTATAAAGAAAAATGAAATTTTTAGGAAAAGGGTTTGATCTGGAAATTATTATATTAAGTAAGGGTTGAACCAACCTTGCCTCACATTGTGGAGTAGCCACCAGAGAAGATTCACGTTTAAGCCAATAAAACGTCTTCATTAGCCGGCTGGAGACTACACTGGGTGTTCTGGACCTGAGTGCAGTCCCAGCCTTTCTCAGAATGGGCTTTTAAGAACAAAAACCACATCCTGGGTTGACACACTTCATTTAGCAAGTACAGTTAGCCAGAAAGTGAGTACAGAAGCCGAAAGGCAAGGTCAGTACATTTAGGGACTTTCCCCAAACGACGGACTTTGATGGATCAGGCCTTTGTCCTGGTTTTGGCAAGTGATGCTGCCTATGTGCTGGGTTTTAAGGCCTCAGTGGTATTTCCATCATGGCGTCAGTTGTACTAAGGTGTGGGGGGGGGGGCACACTAAAGTCTGGTGGGGGGAAGCTATACACCAAGAAGAAACATCTCCAGAAGGTGTGTGAATGAGCAGGTAAACGTAAGAATAGGGACATGTGGCTGGGAGCGAAGTCCCAGCTGGACTCACTGGGTAACATAAATCACAGCTGGCAGCCACAGTGTGACCTAAGGAGCTATGTTGGTATGTACCAGGTTTAGGATGTTGTGAGACACTCAGGGAATGTCGCCATTAGGCAATGGTAGATGTGGGGAAACATGAGACTCATGAAGGCCAGGGCCACCTCTGAATTCAAGAAGACACGAGGTGGGCTAGCGAGCCCATTGGTGTGACACCCAATCTGATCCATGGTGACAGCGGGGTTTGTGATCATTTAGATTTGGAGGTGCTGGGGATCAGATGCAGTGCCTCATGCAAGCTAGCTACACAATCTATGCCTGGGCTATATCTCCAGCCTGAATTTAACACCTGACTCACCACAGACCCAGCAACACATCAAACACAAATCACACACTGGGCAGTTCCCATTGTGTGGCCCATCCCCATGTCACCCCACGAGGCTGTGAGGGTAAGATGGTCCTCGGACCCCTCATCCAGATTCTGTTTCATGCTTGCTTTATTCTGGGTCTCATCTTCAAATATAGATACATGTTTTCTGCCTACCTACCCATCTGAGAAACGTAACCATGACTTCCGTTTCTCAGTCACAGGACCTCCCTCAAGATCTGCAAGCCATGATGAAATCATCACACTCAGGAAATTCCCATCAGAACGGTGCTTGTACCCAACCTTATTTGATTGCACACACTGGTATGCTGTGAATCGTCTCAAGGACTCCCGGGTTCAGAACCGTGGGGCACACTCAGGAACCATGCATTTTAGTCTCCTCAAATCTGCAATCATTCTTGAGCGTCCCCCTGGAGCACTGCCATTCCTTGAAATCGGCGTCTTTGTAAGGGTTCGGGGCCTGCTACAGTGTGGACTATACCTCTACTGGTTTGAGACTTCGGTGTCCTCCAAAGGCTCACAGTTGAAGGCCTTGCCGCAAGCTCGGTGGGTTATCTGGAAATAGCAGACTCTAGAGGATGTACAACCTGGTGGGAGGAAGTCAGGTCATTGCGCATGCCCGGGTGGGAGGGACTTCTGGGACCCTTAACACTTTCCCAGTCTACCTCTTTGCTTCCCAACATCCGGGAGTTAAGTGCCTCTGTCCCACCGGCTGCTACTGCCGTGAAGTCCTGCCTCACCGCAGGAGCATAGCTGAAATCTGAACCCAGAAGCCAAAAGAAGACTTTCCGGCTTTCCAGTTGATTTTTTTCCAGGAATTTTGTCACAGTGACAGAAAGCTGACTAATAACATTGTCCCTCCAATGGATGTCCTGCACCCTTCCCGGTCGACTCAGGCACACATTGGGTGTGAGTGTTTCTGGCCTCCCTGGCCCCCACATGTAAACTCAGCAGCCAAATCAAGTGGGACCACCACACGATGATGTCTTCCGTGCCTCCTGTATCACTGAAACATGCTCCAACTGGGAAGCTCCGGGTGGCGTGGTCGGTCAGGATTCTCTGGTGGGAAGCTGCTCTCTGCCCATTGTGGTGCACGGCATTTTGCATGGCAGAGGATAAGTGCAGCTCTTCACCCAGACGGGAGCTAATTAGATGTGTCCTCTCACAGGGTCACTTACGCTCACACTCCGTCAGAGTCTAGCTAGACTATGCAGGGAGAGTTCGGTGTGCCACTGGAACGAATATATTTACCAGAAAGCCTTGGCCACAGACTGCACTGTACACAAAGGTTCCGTGGAACAGACTGTGCCTGCGAGCCTCACGATACTCCGGGCCTTGTCTCATCCTGGGCAGAGATGTCAGCATGTACTGCCCCTGGGCGGGGCCACCAGCAAACCTAGGTCCTGATACCTGCCCTGGCTTGAGCTTTTGGGGAAAGGAGACACAGCCATGTTCTACAGCACCCTGCCCTCCTTCCCCCTCACACCCAGTGAGATTATCACTGTTGACTGCCAGCTCAACTCTGCCCTGGCTAGGAAAGCTTCTCTACACGATGTCCCTCCTCACCTTCTGGCACTCTCTGCAGGTACCTGACATCACCCTCAGCTGGCACTGTCTGCCATCTCTGCAGTCCCTGACTCCGGGCACATCAGGGAGCCCCCACGTGCAGCTGAGCCTTCTGCAGAGAGGCTGTTTCCACCTCCGGTCTTCTGCCTGGGCCCATGGTGGACAGAGCTGCCAAGGGCAGTGTGGGAGCCCAGAGACCTAGGATGCTCCCTCCAAGGGAGAAACCTGGAGACAGGCTAAAAGAGATGTGCTGGAGGGAAGGGACATGTGTAAGAACTGCAGGTTCAAGGGGCTGGGGAGGTGGCCCAGCTGAGCACATGCCTTCCAAGCATGAAGTCCTGGTCTCCAAGTCCCCAGAACTCATGGAAAAGCTGGGCACAATGGTGGCCACTTACAATTCCAATTCTGCAGGCGCTGGAAACAAGAGGATCCCTGGGCACACTAGCCAACCAGTCTAGCCTAGTTGGCTAGTTCTAGGCCAGTGGGAGACTCTGTGAAGAAGAGGGAGGAGGAGGAAGAGGAGGAGGAGAAATCACAGCATGCCTGAAGAACAACACTAAATTTGTCCTCTGGCTTCCAGAGGCATGCGTGCATCCATGTACCCACACATGCACCCATACACACACAAACACACACAGAGAAAGAAAACACAAGCTGAGAGCACGCTGGCTATGTCATAGGCTGCCCCAGGCTGTGTCCTCATCTAACACTGGAAGGAATAGACAGGCACAGATTGCAGGTTACTTCCAAGGCAAAGACACAAGGTCCCTAACTCATGGGCATGTCCCATGACTGCCTGATGGAAAGTCCTCTCACAACCACATAGAGCAGACAGGATTCAGAAGTGAGTCCCTGGGTTCTGACCCAACCAGATGCAGGTGGGGGCCCAGGAAGGGTCCCAGACAAGCTTGGGCAGCGAGCAACTGAGAGTCCCCCACGCTGGGCTCATTTGTGCTTCCTTCTTCCCTTGTGCCTGTCTGTCACCCTCAGGAGGGCCCCACACACAGTGTGAGGCATGCAGGGACTGGGCTGGGGTCAGGGTCACAAAATCAGTATGAGCAGATGGGCCCGGCCAGCCAGGCAAGCAGCCAGCACACAGCAGGGCCTGAATGGATGTGAGGCCCAGGCTTGTGTGGGGCCAGGGGGAGGAGCAAGCCTGCAGGGCACGCAGATGGCCCCAGCCACACGCCCTTCCTAGGACGCATGCTCTGATGGAACTTTCATTGCTGGAAATGGGGCTGAACTATGCAGAAGTGATGCGGTGACCCTGGGGCCAGCTGCTTTTATAGCAGCCGCTCAGGTCACACAGAGGCAACTATCTAAGGCTGAGGGCCAGCTGGCAGCTCCATGGTTGCCTAACTCCACCCCGGGGGCTGCCTGGGGATCACCCCCTCAGATCTACTAGTTGGGAGTGGGTATTGCAGAGTCCATGCATGTTAAAGACAAAAGCCCTTCTTGCATATCCTTTGTGGTTTCTTAAATCTACAAGGTTCTAAGAAGAAGAAGAAGGGGTTCTCACCCCTTAGAAGCAGAAGGTTCTTTTTGGAGGTGTGGGATTTGGGGGAGTCCTTCATGAGTTTGTCCTGAATATACACGGACACAGTTCCTCACAAGAGCACAAACTCAGAATTCCAAGGGTGTTTCAGGAAGTGCAGATGTGGGCCTGAAGCCCACAGACACATGGAGTCTAGACACACCTACCTGTCTATAAAGGCAAAGAACAAAATGAGAGGCTAAGGAGGGCCAGACTGCACCTGTCCAAATCTCCATGGCCTGCACTTTCTGCCCAGCCACCAGCATATTGAGAGGGACTCCAGGATCCAGTCCAGGTTAACAAATGGGGCCGTGAGGTGATAGAATACGCACCAGCGTGGGATTTGGGACACTTGGACAGAGCAATCTGTTCTCACAAGATCTACAAAAGAAACAAGAAATAGATACTAGAGTCAATATTTCCAGTAATTTTTGTAAAAACTTGTAAATGCTACTGTAATGCTTAACTTTCATTGCGGACTTGACACAACCCAGAGTCATCTTAGAGGAGAGTCTGGATGAGTGAGTTGGTCTGTGGGCCTGTTTGGGGGGATTGATTAACTAAATTAATTAACGTAGGAATGCCTAGTCGACTGTGGGTGGCACCATTCCCTAGGCAGTGTAAGAATGGAAAAATGAAGCTGAGCACAAGCAGGCAGACAAGCAAACAAGCGTGTGTGTTCATTTGTTCTCTGCTCTGGACTGTGGGTGTAACTGCCTGGCTGTCTCAAGCTCCTGAGGCTGTGATTTTCCTGTAGCGATGGGCCATAACCTAGAAGCATGAGCTAAAGTGAACCCTTGGTTCCCTGGGTTGCTTCTTGCTGGGGTATTTTATCACAGCAACAGCAGGAACCTAGAACAAGTCATGAAACCCACAGTACCGTGTTAGCTCTAAAGCAGCAACTTATGCCCAATCTTAGTCTCCACTTGTGTGTGTATATGCACATTTGTGTGTGTGCACATGAGGTATGTGCTTGCACTTGTGCAGTTACACACGGGGGTCAGAGTCTGGTGTCCAGCATCCTCCTCCCTTGCTCTCTACCTTATCTTTTAAGACGAGATTTCTCACTGAACATGGACCTCACCAACCCGGCCAGTCTTTCCGGGTCCTCTTTCCTCCATTTCCCAGGACTGGAATTTCAGGCTCACATCACCAGGCCAGGGCTTTCCATGGAATCTGAGCTTAGGTCATCACTCTTTCACAGCAAACACTTGACCAGCTGAGCCAACTCCTCACCCTTCCATTTGTCTTGATTGACACCCTATCCCTCCTGACAGAGCTGGGGACAGCCACCAGCTATGGACACCGTCTCCTACCTGGGCAGGAGGGATTTAAGCCAAACAGAGTGGGTTGGACCCACCTTCCTCAGAGTGACATTTGCTCCTTGAGTTTATCAGTGGACCCAGGAGTAGAACCCAGCTTGTGGCTGAGTACAAGCCTGAGTCATATGGTCGGCTGCATAGGATTGGCCCAACCTCTGGGGAGTGGCACATAAGCAGTGCCATGCCATGCTCTGTTCCTCTAGTGGCTAAGAGTCCGTGCCTGCACACCCGAGTCCAGACCAAGCCAAAAGAGGAACATCATTCCTGGACTAGGAACTGTATGCAGTGCTTTTCTCGTGTAGACTCAATTCTCATAAAGACTAGCTACGTGGCACTTCCGCTGGTTCCGGTTTTGACTAGTAGAGAAACTGAGATTCACAGCAGTTAGGAAATGGTGCATGGATCCTGATGTTCTGACTGAAGAGTCTAGCAGGATCCCATGGGTGTGTCACTAACCCTTACCATCCCCAAGTTAGAAGAACTATTGAGCTAGGGAGATGGCCCGGTGGGGGGAAGTGCTCAGCACCCAAACAGGAGGACACAAGCTTGACCTCAAGCACCATGTGAAAGATCAGGCATGGTGGCGTGTGCTGGGGTGGAGACAGGAGCATCCGGCCAGCTAACTTACCTAAAGCAGCAAGCACCAGGTTCAGTGAGAGAAGATGACTCCTCTGGCCTCTGCTTACACGCATGGGTGAGCAGAGCAGATGGGGGTGGGGAAGAGGAGGAAGGAAGAAGGGGAGGAAGGGGGAGGAAGACGGGGGTCCCAGAGAGACAGAGTAAGCAGGGTCGGGGGAAATAGAACAGATGTGATGTGATGGTACCTGGATTTCAGTGACTCTTTTGTATGAAACTGTGAAAAACTTTTTTTCCCCAAATCAAATGGAGAAAATAGAATTTTAGACACACTCCTAGGTTAGGACTGCTCGCCAAAAGCTGAATGGGGGCAATGTTTTGAGATTTAAAGATGTATTTAAAGATTTATTTAAAGATTTAAAGGGTTCATGCTTGAACACGGAAGCCCACTTAATGATGTCAAAATGGAACAAACGTGGGGCCACAGTGCCCTCTAGTGGTTGAATGAAGTATTTACAGCCTCATTCCAGCTCACCACAGCCAAGCGAGACTCACCCAAATGCAGGCTTCCTAACTATGTAAAGATGTTAAAGGCTTACCCTAACACAAACGCTTCAGCCAGCTTTCTCCAAAACCTCAAGCTTGGCATCTCACACTTGCAATCCCAGTACTCTAGAGGCTGAGACAGGAGAATTGATGCAAGTCTGAGACTTTGAGAAACACCCTACACACACATACACACACATACACACACACACACACACATACACACACACACACACATAAAATCACTTGAGGCCCAAAAGTAACTTTGTAACATTTGCTATCTATTGTCCTAGTGTTAATAAAAAGCCAAGACAGCAAGGAGAGCATTGCCTGTCTTTGAGCAACATCCATATTTAAAGACATCCTCATTTTAACCTACTTATTTAGTTAGTGTACATGTGAGTGAGTGTGTGTGTGTGTGTGTGTGTGTGTATGTGCATGTGTATGTGTGTGTGTCCAGGTGTTCACATACCACAGAGCACAGAGGACAATCCTCAGGAGTCAGTTCTTTCTGTTGGCTTGCTGGATCCAGAAATGAAACTCAGGTTGTCAGTCCTACAGACCAGTGTTCCACCAGCTCAACTAACTCATGGTGCCAGATCCTCATTTTAATTAGAAATAGACAATGGTTGACCTGCTGACAATGTATTGTACTACGTTCTGGAAGTCCTGACCAATGGAAGCGAAGATTAGAAACAGGTGACACCAAAGTAATGTGTCTAATTGTTTGGAAGGAGAAAATAAATTAATTGTGAGAGAATACAGTGGTGTGATATGTTTTTAAAAGTACTGAAGAAGGGGCTGGAGAGATGGCTCTGCGGTTAAGAGCACTGGCTGCTCTTCCAGAGGACCTGGGTTCAATTCCCAGCACCCACATGGCCACTCACACAGACATACTTGCAGGAAAACACCAATGTACATAAAATTAAAAATATTTTTTTAAAGTACTGAAGAAGCATGTTAAAATTCTTCCAATGGGGCTAATGAGATGCTCAGTGGTAAAGGCACCCGCTGCTGAGTCTGACAGCCTAAGTTCCATCCCTGGGACCCACATGATGGGAGAAGGGAAGTGACTCCAGCAGACTGTCCTCTGACCTCGGTGTGACACAGGTGCTCCCACAGGTAAGATAATAAATAAAATGTAACATTGTAACACGAATTGCTAAACAGTCTCATTAATATAAATAAATAAATAAACAAACAAACAAACAAACAAATAAATAAATAAATAAAACCGGGAGCCAGATATTGGGGTGAAAGCTGAAAGACCAGAGAAACAGAACAAGCCACCGCCAACTTAGCTCGCCAACTCCTCAGCTGATGAATCCTCGGACTGAAGTCCTCACCCCTGGGGATCTCAGCTGAACTGCTGCTTAGTTCCTGTCTCCTCACGCCTTATATACTGTTCTCTACCCAGCCATGTCACTTCCTGGGATTAAAGGCATGTGTACTTTCCAAGCAAAGGCATGAGATCTCAAGTGCTGGGATTAAAGGTGCGTGCCACCACTACCTGACTCTGTTCCCAGTGTGGCCTTGAACTCACAGAGATCCAGAGGGATCTCTGCCTCCCAAGTGATAAGATTAAAGGTGTGTGGCACCACTGTCTGGCCTCTGTCTAATCTAGTGGCTGGCTCTGTCTTCTGATCCCCAGATAAGTTTATTAGGGTACACAATTTATTGGGGTATACAATATAACACCAAATTTCCCCTTTTTTGTCTAAAATAATAAAAGAAAGTTATAACTAATATAAGAAAAACTATATACAATAAAGATATACAATATATATAGTCAAGAATTACATTAATTAACAATGTCTAGTCCATTAACATTTGACAGATTCAGACAAAAAGTCCATTATTTAGCCTATTTTGGTGAGTCTAAAATGTACCTAATTCACTTTTTATCCTAACTTGTATTACCAACTAAAAACTATCTTTTGATGTCTTTCAAACTTAACACTTTACACCTGTTTAGTGCATTTCTTTTCTGAATTTGTTAACAAGGAAAACTATAACTATCTAATCTTCAACTCCCTCAGAGACCCTAGAAGGAAATAATATTACCTAGTAAAACATGAAGTGCAAACAAGTGACTTCCAAAAATTGTGAGGAATGACAGAAACAGCTGGCTGCCTGGACAGTCACCCAAGGTTTCTCTGCAACATTGGGGCATCCATCTTCAGCCTACAGGCCTAGCATACCTGACAGACTTTTCTGTGAAGTAGGATTTTCTGAAGGACTGTCCTTGTCTTGGCAAGGATCAGCAGTCCTTTCTTTTGTGTCCTGCTTGTCCATTTGGAGAGTATACTGTCAGCAGTCGAGGCAAGGGCACTTGCTTGCCCAATGGCTAACTTTTGCCACAAAGAAAGTAAATTCCATATGGAGTTTCTTCAATGCCCATCATTTTCTCTGAAGTACATTGGTGCTGCCAGGAGCAGACAAGTCTCATTGCCATTTAAAAAAAAAGAAAAAAAAATCTATGTTATTAAAACATCTTAAATGCCATATTCTGTAGATCTCTGAAGTGTTTGAAGATGACTTGTCTATCTAAAATATATCTGTTTGACCTTGAAAACATACCTAACATGACTACAAGTTTGATTGTAATGACTAACTACTAACCTGCATTTCTTTATTATTCTTTTTTTTTATTTTTTTTTTTATTTTTTTTCGAGACAGGGTTTCTCTGTGTAGCTTAGCGCCTTTCCTGAAACTCACTTGGTAGCCCAGGCTGGCCTCAAACTCACAGAGATCCACCTGGCTCTGCCTCCCAAGTGCTGGGATTAAAGGCGTGCGCCACCACTGCCCGGCTTCTTTATTATTCTAAATAGTTGGTAATAACTTTCAAGGACTAGAAAATTGCATTACATTGTTAAATAAACTATATAGGTACAATACCTTGAATAAAATTAGAAATACATGTACAGTAATTTCTAACAAAATCAATCTCAAATTTGTATCAATATATAATTTGTATACAGTATACAAAAATCCAATCCAATATAAAATATTTTAAACTAGTAGCTGCTTTTTAAAAGTAGATTCAATAATCTACCATTTTATCTTATCGTATCCATATTCTTTCTTTTTTCTTTTCAGAGTAGATTCAATAATCTACCCTTTATCCATCATTTCTGTATCTTTTTTTTCCGTAGTAGATTCAATAATCTACCTTTTACCTTATCATATCTATATCCTCTTTTTTCTTTTTTTTTTAACAAGATCCCTGAATCTAATCTCCTATGTTTAGCTTTTTTCCTGACCATTATCAATTAACAACTTGTAATCAACCATGACTAAACAATGACAATTATCCATAACCCATTGAAAGACCAAAAACAACCCGCCCCACCTCTTGAGAATGTGGACATCATGTTCTTAAAAATCACTTCCTTCTGTCTGGGAGCGGAGACATCTTCAGGAGATCCTGAAAAGAAAAGTTTTGGGTTAACTGACAAGTCCTGAGAGAGTTTGACCTCAGCAGTTGGAATTCTTTTTGTTTGTTTGTTTGTTTGTTTTTTGGTTTTTGTTTTTCGAACAGGGTTTCTCTGTGTAGCTTTGCACCTTTCCTGGAACTTGCTCTGTAGATCAGGCTGGCCTGGAACTCACAAAGACTCACCTGCCTCTGCCTCCCGAGTGCTGGGATTAAAGGCGTGCACCACCACCGCCCGGCTCAGTTGGAATTTCAGGATCATAAATATGTACTTCAAGTGGATCTTCTGTGTAGCCATGTTTGCTTGCATGCCCATAATCCATCACAGTACTTGAAACTCCTTTTTCACCAAGCTGTGAGAAGGTCGTTTAGGTAATCAGCACCCCATTTTTTCACATTCTTATATCCCTCAATATTAATAGCATATTTTCAGGAGTTTATTAAAATGTAGCAGGAAGATTTATACTCCAAACAGCAGCAACAAGAACGTACTCTACCTCTACCTCAAAGCAGGAAGAGAATCATCAAAATGTACTGAATGAGGTCCAGAAGAAGGCGTGAGGTGAGGCAAAGCTGAGTGTCTCCCAGATGCCTCGCTTCTTCAGTTTATCTTACATGTTTAGCCCAGTCACCATCACTCAGGGGTGCCTTTAGAATTTCCTGCTGCCATACTCCTGTACATAACCCACACCTCATGGTGCTGTGTGGTTTTCTGTGCTTTGCATCCTACAGAGCACATTATTTTGCAACTTGCCTTCTGGTGCCCAAAATTTCCATTCTGAAGCACACTCATGTGATAGTGTGTGAGACTCTGCGGTGAATATACACCCTGGTTTGTTCATTTGATCCCCAGGATGTGTGTAAAACCCAGACATAGTGGCACACCTTAATACTAGAGAGGGGGAGAAGAGGGTCCTAGGGCTGAGTGGCAGCCAGTCTAGCCGAGTGGGTGAGACCCGGAGCCCAGCAAGAGACCCTGTCTCACAAACTAGGGTTTGTCTTGTTCAAGACAGGGTCTCACTCCGTGGCCCAGGCTGGCCTCAAACTCATGGGGATCCTCCCTCCTGCCTTAGCCTTTCACGTGCTGGGATTGCAGTGTGCAGTGTCCAGCTCGTCTCGGCTCTTTGTTACAGCAGCAGATGGACAGACACAGAGGCTAGGAAACAGTTCTCGGCCAGTCGCTCCCCCCCCCCCACCTGTCACCAAGGTTTCTTTTGCCTCATGGTTAAGAAGGGAGGGATGCAGTCCATCATGGTGAAAGAGCGAGCGACAGCAGGAGTGTGAGGATGCGGTCCACATTGGGACCCTAGTCAGGAAGCAGAGAGCAGACAGGAACTGGGACCAGGCTAGAAAACCTCAAGGCCCACCCCCAGTGACCCATTTCCTCCAGTGAGACGCCAACCCTCTAAAGCAGAGATTCTCAACCTATGGGTCTTGATCCCTTTGAGGGGTTGAATATCCCTTTTACAGGGGTCACCTAAGAGCACCTGCATATCAGATATTTACATCACAGTTCGTAACAGTAGCAAAATTACAGTTATGAAGTGGTAACGAAATAACTGTATGGTTGGGGGTCACCACAACATGAGGAACCGTATTAAAGGCTCACAACATTAGGAAAGTTGAGAATCACTGCTCTAAAGCTTCCACAACCTTCCCAAACAGCCCCAGCAGCTGAGGGCGGAGTGTTGAACACACGAGCTGGAGGGAGGAGGCCACCTCCAAATCACAAGTTTATTTTGTTTTAAGAAAAGAAATAGAGGTTCCACTTAATGAAATTCTTCCTTCAGATCCCCATACCCAGCATAGGAGGGCACAGAAGAAAACATCCGTCTCTCAGCTAGCCTACTGCGCTGGAGAAGTCAATGTGATACCTGTTGGTAACAGCCCATATGCCTGTCTGCCTGGGATCCACAGGACCACATAAACCAGCACACCTCCTTTGCTGAATCATGGCGCCTTGTGACTGACCTCCCCCTCCTAGACTCCGCACTCCACAGTGAGACAGTGGGGTGTCCCGAGGAGTCAGAAGCAATGACCAGAGACAATGACGCTGAGCTAAAGCCCCAAGGACACTCAGGTGACCCTGGGAGCTCTGGAGCCTCACGGCAGAGTCTTCCAGTCAGGTGGCAAATTGTCTGGGGAAGAGGAACCAATGCAGAAGCAGAGAGAAAAATTCCACTCCTCACAGAGGCAAAAGTCTGTGTTTTCAAGGACACTGGGAACAAGGGAGCCTAGGGCTCTGGGCAGAAGTGGAAGGGCTGGCTGGTGCACCTTCAGACACACTGAACCTCTGCATCTTGAGAGGCCTCTAGAACAGACAGATGTCCCCACTTACCCACTCCAGCCCCCAAGAAACTCCAAAGCTGAGGTCACGGTCATAGAGCACAGTCCTGACAGAAACCTTTTTGAATGACTAACAGGAAGCCGTGTTCGGCTCATGTCCAAAAGGATTGCGGAGATTGAAAAACACGGCTTCTTTCATTTTACAAACTAATTAAGAATGTTTTTCATTTATGTGTCTGTGGGTTTATGTCCAGCACACATGTGTGTGCTGGAGCCTGTGGAGGCCAGAAGAGGGTGTTGGATCCCTTGGTGCTGGAGCTCGTGAGCTGGAATCCGAACTCAGGTCTTAATGACTGAGGGGCCAGCTCTCATAACCACTGAACCACCTCTCCAGACCAGGCTCTTTCATTGTGATCTTAATTAGTAACATTAACTCCCAGACCACACCTTAAACATATCTATATGTGCATATGTATCCATCTATACGTCCGTGTGTAGTTTAGAATGACTTCCAAGGGGCTAGGCCACAGCGGAGCATACGGGTTTATAATGGGAGAGTTCCCACTGAGTTACACCTGGCCTAGCTCCAGAGTGCTAGTGCCTAGCCTTAATTCATCTTTTGTCTCTCCTGTTGCCCTCCATGTGAATCTTGTCTGAGGGTTTCCCAAGGGTACAAAGCCTATGTAAAACTTGCTTTGGAAAAATCCTGCAAACTGTGATATTCCTTGAACGAATATTTGCAGTTTGGCATTGTTCCTCTGGAGACCCAGTCAGGTTGTTTTGAGGATATGGAAATCAACTTGCTTAAGTGTAAATTCGGAGAATTATAAAAATGTCCCTGGCTAAGGGATGGTGTCTCAGTCAGCAAAGAGACTGAGTCCCCCTGCAGCTGGAAGGCTGAAGACATTCTTAAGGTGCCCTGTGTCTTCCTCCCATGGACCCAAGTGAACCCACACCATACACCTACCTACAGGTTTCAAAGAAGCCCAGCTGGAGGCAGAGAGTAGATACGGATGATGCCAAGAGAGTGATGTGAGGGTCAGTAATGGACCCCGTTGGAGAGCAGCTGAAGGCACAGCTGGCCTGTAGAGTTGAGGGTTGGATATACTTCAGCATCAAGTGGAGCTGCAGATGCGGGGCCTGGGACCGTGCAGGCCATGGAGGCCATCTGCAGGACCATAGGATCATGGAAGCAAGGGATAGGAACAGGTCCAGATGAATCAACAGACGGACAGGATTTGAGCAGGCCATACCAGAAGTACAGACCATGCTGTGCTAAAACTCCAAAGACAGTCGGGGGTTTTGCCCTTGGTGCACATAGGTCAGGAATGTGGGGGAGGGCTTTAGACTTAGGAGGGTTGGTGTGTTTGATACAGTGCCAGGGTTATCTGGGTCATCTGATGTGTGTTTGTGTGTGTGTGTGTGATGTGTGTGATGTGTGTGTGTGTGTGTGTGTGTGATAGGGAGAATGTGTACACGTGAGTACAGGCGCCACAGAAGCCAGAAAAGAGCATCCGATGTCCTGGAGCTGCAGTTACAGGCAATCATGAGCTCAGGCAGCAATACCTCCAGCCGCCCTTCCCCTTCCCCAGACCTCCACAGGCACGCTACTAAAAACACTGTGAGTCTCTAACAGACTTCTGAGTGTCAGGGTCTGGCACCTGGAAAGTGAGTGTACATCAAAGGGGGTATTGGTGGCTTGCTCACCACCCCTTCCCTGCCTCCTGCCTGGGAATCAAAGAGCCTGCATGTAGCCTTGTGCTGCGAAACCACCCCCACCCTCATCAAGCTATAAAAGACCAAAGCCCACCTCTGCCATGTGGGCCCTGACTCCTCCCTCAGATGCTCTGCTGTGCAGTATGCTTCTGATGGCGGGTCTTGAACTGTCCTCAGGGCCCCCACCCCCATGCTGTTCAGACCGTGGTGTTAATGACTCTTCTAACACACTCCAACCAGGCAGAGCAGCCTCAGCTTACCTTGTCCAGAACAATAGACACAAAGGTCAAAGGTCATAATGGCCAAAGGAGAACCAAGTGTTTCCTGGGCAAAGCTTCAGAGAAATGAGAGTTTTCCTGGGGTCCCCTTGTTCTGTGCACTGAGAGCAATGTCTTCCCTGGGAACTTTATCTAACAACGTGCTTTATGTGGAGCTCACATCTATCTCCCCAGGAAGTAATGGTTCCCAAATTGAAGTTCCTTTGGGACTTCATCTTCGCTTTGCCCTGTCCCCAACCCCTAACTCAGAGGAGACCTCAAAGGTGCATTCCTCCCAGAGTGGGGAGAGGTATGCTTTATATTAACTTCCTCCAAACTGAAACTTCAAGGGGAAAGGGGGAAACCCATGAGATCTAGAAAGTAAACAAATTTCACAGGTCTGGAGAAGCTGAGAGTCAGGAGAGCCCTTCATGGACTTTCCGGTTATGGAAGCAGTAAGCAGTTGGCTGGGCCGCAGATTCTGCCTGGGCTCAGAATTCTCCCTGCCCTGTAGATCTGCCTCTCCTGCAGAAAGTTCCAGGGCTGCAGGTCCCAGGAATCCTCACCCATGCTGAGGTGGGGTCTTCAGAGATGCAGCGCTTTCGAGTCCTTCCTGGTCCTGTAATCAACCCCTAACCCACACTCTTCTTAGTAACCCCAAGACGACTAATTGCTTCACCAGCTTGGATGCTGGTCTGTCCTGAGTTCCCTTTGGGGAGGAGTAAATGTGTGTCTCATGTCTCCCTTGGGAAGTGTCACACAGTGTCATTCTTACGGGTCTGGAAACCTGCGTAAGCGTCTCTAAGGATGCCCACTTTTCCAGCTGGCAAACTGAAAACATTTCAGGTGCAATAGGATTTCCCTAAAATCTCAAGCTCCCCTAAACATCTCATTAGAATCGTAAAACAAAGCTGTCAGCTCCTAGGTTTAAAGCACTTGGAGCAACAGGCCAGCTCCTTCCTCCCAGACAGCTTTCATCAGATGAGGGCGGCTTCTCTGGGTGCCAGGTAAATGTTTACCCACACAATGATGCTGATCTTAATTGGTTTTTTCTGGATCTCTACTCCAATTCTGATTTCTGTTTTAATTCTCTTTATTTTCCTTTCCTCCCCTACCCAGAGAAACCATTGCAGTTTCTGAAACCAAAAGAGGCAGAGATTGCAATTAATGCCTGGTGCTTGGTAACCCCAAAAGACAGGCAAGCCTGCTTACCTGCACCTTTCCAGATGAGGATCCCTGAGGTGAACTGTCCATGTGGACAACTGTGTGTGTGTGTGTGTGTTGTGTGTGTGTTGTGTGTGTGTTGTGTGTGTGTGATGTGTTTATGTGTTTGTGTATGTGTGTGTGAATGTATGATGCGTTTATGTGTTTGTGTCTATATGTGTGTGTATGTGTATGTGTTTATATGCATGTTTGTGTGTATGCATATATATTTGTGTGTTTGTGATGTGCATGTATGTGCACCCACATACATATGTGTATATACATGTGTGTGGTGTATATATGCATATGTGTGTGTGTAGACATGTGTGTGAATGAGCATGTGGATGTGTATATGTGGTTGCCCATGTGGGCACATGTGGAGACCGGAGATCTTCATCAGGTGTCTTCTACTTGCTATCCATCTTATTTTTAAATTCATTTTACTTATGTGTATAGATGCTTTGTGTGCACAGATGTCTGGGCACCAACTGTGCACAGTGCCCTCAGAGACCAGAAGAGGGTGTCAGATACCTGGAATCAGAGTTACTGATGCTTATGAGCCATGTGGGTGTTGGGAATCAAACCTGGGGTCATCTGGAAGAGCAGCCAGTGCATGTAGCTGATCTCCCAGTCTCTGCACCCTGTGTTTTTTGAGACAAGTTCTCTCACTGAATCTAGATCTCACCAATTCTGCCAGGCTGCCAGCCTTAAATTCTCCTGCCTCCACCTTCCCATTGCTGGGGTTACACACACAAGTGCCGCCATGTCATGCTTCCACAGGAGTGCTAGAGCTCCAAACTCAGGTCCTCACACATGCATGAAAAGCACTTTGCCCAATGAACTATTTCACCAGCGCCCCCCAGTTGAATGTAGTGCATTGCAGCAGAGTTCCTTCCGACTGTAAACTGGCAAACGCAATAGTGGAGCATTCAGTGACTGGCTGGTTTATGCCCACTCTCGGCATCTAATTCCACTGGGTACTGGAGCCAGCACGTACCAGTAATCAGTTACCAAATAACTGGGAATTTCACAAGCTGATCATTAAACATGATTATTACCAAAAATCAAATTATGTAAACTTAGAATTAAATAAATTATACTATAAACAAATGTAAGTTGGGACTTGAGAAACAGCTCGGCAGTTAAGAGCACTTGCTGCTCCTCCAAAGGACCCAGGTTCAATTCCCAGAACCCATATGGCAGCTCACAATTGTCTGTAACTTTAGTTCCAATGCCATCTTCTGGTCTCCTGGTGCACCTGGCACACATGTGGCACATGGACATACATGCGGGCAAAATACACATAAAAGAAATGAATTTTAAAAAGAGAACAATGTGGAGGCTACAGAGATGGCTCGGTGGGTAAAGGTGCTTGCTGCCAAAACTGGGTACCTGGGTTTGATCCCAGGGACCCACAGTGTAGAAGGAAAGAACCAACTCCCACAAATTGTCCACTGACCTCCACACATGTGCTGTGGCATGTGTGCACCATCCCACATACACAAATTAATAAATATATAATAAAAATTAAAGAACAAAGGTAATAGGCAGGTATGGTGGCACCAAGGTCTCTTCCTACATATTACCAGACTGCACTCATCTTCAAAGGGAAGAGGACCTTCTCTTGGTGCCCCGTCAAGCCCAAGGGAGTCAAGGAATAAGTCAATTATAAGAAGCTATTAAAATGACCCTCAGCTGTCTGACATCTGATGTTAGTGAGACTTCACAGGAATGGAAGAGAAGATGCCCAGATTCCAAGAGAAACCCTGATGAAGCAGAAGATGCCCCTTAACAGGCAGCAGAATCATACCAGCGACCCAGAAATCAGACTTGTGAAGTCAGACAGGAAATCTACATGAAAGGAGTGAAAACAGGCCGGTCTCTCTGTCTGTCTGTCTATCTGTCTGTGAGTGAGTGACCTGACCTATGATCCCCACAAATGCTCTGGAACTCGCCTGGCCCATGATGGCAGGGAATATTCTCTGCTGTGACTAAAAGGAAGGGGGGGGATGGAAAGAGGGAGAGAAGAAGGGAGAAAGGAAGAAAGGGGAGAGGGGAGGAGGGAGGAAACATGAACAGGGAGGGAGGGGAGGGGAGGGGGAAGAAGGGGGAGAGGGGAAGGAGGGAGAAAACATGAACAGGGAGGGAGGGGAGGGGAGGGGGAAGAAGGGGGAGAGGGGAAGGAGGGAGAAAACATGAACAGGGAGGGAGGGGAGGAGAGGGGGAAGAAGGGGGAGAGGGGAAGGAGGGAGAAAACATGAACAGAGGGAGGGAAGGGGAAAGGGAGGGGGAAGAGAACCAAGAAAGAGGAGAGAAAGACAGAAAGAGAGGGAGGGAGGGAAGGAGAGAAAGACAGAGGAGCTGAAAAAGAGAGAGAGAATGGAGGGGGAAGGGGAGGAAAAGGAAGGGAGAGAGAGAGGAAGGGAAGGGGAGGGAGGAAAGGATGGGAGGGAAGACAAGAAAGGAAGGAGAGGGGAGGTGTGGTAGTTTGAATGTCATTGGCCCCCATAAGCTCATAGGAAATGGCACTATTAGGAGGTGTGGCCTTGCTGGAGGAAGTGTGTCCCTGTGGGGACGGGTTTTGAGATCTCATATATGCTCAAGCCACGCCCACTGTCTCAGTCTGCTTCCTGTTGCCTTCTGATCAAGATGTAGCCAGCACCACGTCTGCCTGCACACCACCATGCTCCCCACCATGATGATAATGGACTGAACCTCTGAACTGTAAGTGAGCCATCCCATTAAATGTTCTCTTTATAAGAGCTGCTGTGGTCATGATGTCTCTCCACAGCAACAGAAACCCTAATTAAGACAGGAGGGAAGGCAGACCAAGAAAATTGGAAGGAAAAGAAAGGGAGGAGAAAAACATGACAAAGAAAATGAAAGTCTCACACAGAAATCAAAGAGAAAGTGGAAAAAAATAAATAAGCCCTCTACTGATCTCTGTGAGTTAGAGGCCAGCCTGGTCTACATAGCAAGTTCCAAGACAGCTAGGACTACCTAGAGAGACCCTGTCTCAAAAAAAACCATCCAATCCCTGCAAGAATAAACAAACAAACAAAAAACCATAAACAACAACCCTTTACCAAAGCCACCTAAATGAGAGCAGAGGGCTAATGGAGCCGCCATGGAGCTTCCTGCGTGTCATGCATCATGGCAGGCTGCTAGCCCACAGGCTCTCTCTCTAGGTCGCTAGATTCATGTGGATCGCAGGCCTGGAATTCAGGGCACCTCACAGTGACAGGACATGGGCTGCAGCTGTGGAGGAGTCACCTGACTCCTCAGGGTGGACCTTTCAGGGTTCTCTGCTGTAACATCCTGATTCAGGGATTCACTAGAACCCTAGAGGATCAGTAGTTCCCGAGACTTCCCAGGCTCTGTAACACAAATTGCTAAACGGTCTTATTAATAAAACCCGGAGCCAGGTATTGGGGTAAAAACCAAGAGATCAAGGAAACAGAACAAGCCACAGCCAACCTCACCTCGTCAACTCCTCAGCTGATCCTGTTTCCACAAATCCTCTGACTAAAAGCCTCTGAGTCCTCACCCAGAAGCGATCTCAGCGGAACTGCTTAAAAGCCCTAGTTTCTGGTCCTCACGCCTTATATACCTTTCTGTTTTCTGCCATCACCTCCTGGGATTAAAGGCATGTGTCCTTCCCAAGCAAAGACATGAGATCTCACATGCTAGGATTAAAGGTGTGTGCCATCACTGCCTGACTTCTATGTATAATCTGGTGGCCGGTTCTGTTCTCTGATCCCCAGATAAGTTTTATTTGTTAGAGCACAAATAAAATATCAGCACAAGGCCCACTAGTCTCTGACCATTTTCTGACCTTGACCAGGTGAGTCTTGGTCTGCTGTCAGCCTTATGTTCTTGATGACTGTATTTTTAATTTTTCTGCTCTGCCAATTCTACTGTCCAGGACAGTTCATATCAGCATCCGACCCTCCACCATTAGAATTAGAGCCTTTTTTTTTTCTTTCTTCTTTTTTTGAGACAAGGTCTCAAACTAGCTGTGTAGCCAAGTATGACCTTGAACTTCTGATCCTCCTGTATCCATTATGCCCAGTTTATGCAGTGCTGGGGATTAAACCCGGGGGTTGTGTATGCTAGGCAAGCACTCTACCACCTGCCCCAGAAGTTATTTGTTTTAAATACAGTACAAATGATAAACAATGAATCATTCCTTCAAGCATATACTTTGTGTAAGTAATGGCTGTGGTGCAGGCTTTCAGAGCCTGGCTGCACACACATGCATGGCACTCAATGGCTCAGCACTAACTCCTGCATCCTGTGAGAGGCCTGAGATCCCTAGGAGCTCCCATCAGCATGTCCCTGCCGGCTGCACACTGCCAGCCTCCTGCTGAAGCGTGCTCTGTGGTTCCCGGTTCCCAGTCCCTGGGGGTCATGTTCCTCCCACATCCCAGCCTCCTCTGGGGCTTGGATCTGTCACAAAGTCCCCTTGTCTAGGATTGTGTTATTACCAGAAGAATGACAGCCGAGTACACACTACAGTCAATGGTCCTCTCCCCATGCTGGACAGTAGGCAGGCATACCGCATTTGTAGAATTTAATGCAATGGGGAGTGGACTGGTAGCGCACAGCCTCCTTGCTTACCTGAACCAGGCAGAGGCGTTTCAGGGAAACGAGAGTTTCATGGAACATTTGGATACAAGCAAGAGCTTCTATGGACAGGCTGCCGATGACAGTGTCAGCCTCCTGTGTCCTATGCTTCTAGCCTCTTGTCTGTCCCCATTTTAACCTGTCTAGACTGGTGCCTCAGAGGCTGGGGAAAGTTCCCATCTGGACAGTGTGGACAACCCACCACCTGACTCAACAGTTGTCACGTGGATCTCGGGGCTTGGTTGGCACAGTCTTGCTGCTACTGCCTGTGAGGCTTACACTAGCAACAGAGGATAGTATTCAGGCTCCTAGGGAGGATTCATGCCCATGTCCCTCCTCCTCCTCACGGAACAAACGGGAGCTCATACATCCTTCTGGCCCAGCTGTATCTTCTGCCTGGTCTTAGCTTCAGGGAGCCTCTTGGTTGAACTGTTTGTTTTATGCAGTTGTGTACATGCCCACAGGCCCCACAGATACTGGGGCAGCAATGGCCATACGCAGCTATAATTTGAAAGAAGGGTGGGTACCAAAACTCAAATCTGGGGTGCTCTCCATGTTGCCTCATGGTCAAGTACATGCTAGACAGGTTTTGTGATTTTTGCAAACGACTTCATTTCCTTCTAAAAAATCAGGCCCTGAGTTCAGAAAATGGTCCAAAGTGAGGCTGGGAGACCACTCAGTCAAGTACTTGCCTTGTAAACATAAGAACCTGGGTTCAGCTTCAGAAGCTACAAAAACAAAAAAACAAAAAAACAAGCCAGACATGGTAGTGTGCCCTTGCAATCCCAGTGCTGGAGCCACTTGCTAGCCTAGCCTAATCAGTAAGCCCCAGGGTCAGTGAGAAATCTGTCTCAGAAACAGAGATGATTCCTTCTTCTCCAGCCTACACACACCTACCTACACACATGTATATATTCTCAAAGAAGGAAGAAAAATGGTCCCATAAAATGGGAAGGGGAAGCCTGAGACCCTACTGCCATGGATGGTCAAGTCCAGAATTGGCGAGGCCCTGAGACAGAGCACACACAGTGACTCTCAGTCCACGGCTTTCTGCAGACAGAGTCCAATGCAGGCAAGTGGCTGTTCCTGTCAAGTCCCTGTGGCTGTCTGTGAGAGGCCCTGTGCTCACACTGGGCTGAAATTCACCAAGCAAGTCCCATGGTGTTCCAAAAATTGCCCCCATGGTTTCCATAGCCAGAGAATTCTGAGGCTTTCCCGTCAATCATGAGCTTGAGGTTCGAGTGCAAAAATAGGCAGCCACGCAGAATGCTCTTAGCAGTTGGCTTGAGAGTGTATTTTCATCTTGGACTTGGCCTGCTTCTATTTCAAGGACCAGGTAGAAATGCGTGCCTAAATTATCTTTTCTCTAGTTGTGTAGATGACATCATGGCACAGAAACTTGTGTTCTTTTAGAAAGAGCAGGACTTGTATTCCCACCCCCTCAACATGATGAATGCCATCTTAGGAAAATCTAGCCCAGAGCGGCCATCTGGAAAGGCTTATTATGATGCACGGCCCAATCGCATGCGTGTTTTCCTGGGTGTGAGCACATGTGCTGTGTGTCTATGGCAGGAGCCCCTGCACTGCTCTCTTGCCCTGAAGACAAAGGAGTGGGTCTGAATCACAGCTCTGTCCCACTGTGTGCAAAGCAGTATCTCAACAGCATGCTCCTGGTTGGAGGTGTCACCAGTTGGTCCCCACACATGCTGCAGGAGCTCAGCAAGGCCAGGAGGTGGCCCTCTCTGCTGTGTGAGATGGCTGTCCCCACCAGGTCTACCCTGCCTCCTGCCTGGCAACCTGCCTGTGATAGCTGGCCTCTCTTCAGACTCTCCAGGCCTTCCTTGAAGCCTGTAGGTTTCTGGATGTTCCAAGTTACCAGATAGGCCCAGGCTCAGAACCGCCAGTGGACAGGAGATGACTTCTCCCTGACCTGTTCTTCTGGGAGCCTGTTTCCAGAAAGACCTGTCAGTTTACACCTGGGACTCCACACATCCTTCCCATGAGTTCTCCATCTGGGTGCCATCTTCCAGGATCACTGCCTGTGGTGATTGTGTCCCCAAATATGTTGTGCACCTTAATAAACTTATCTGGGGTCAGGGAACAGAACAGCCACTAGATAGACATAGAGGCCAGAGAATGGTGGCACACCTTTAATCCTAGCATTCCAGAGGCAGAGATCCATTTGGATCTCTGTAAGTTCAAGGCCACACTGGAAACAGCCAGGCATGGTGGCACACACCTTTAATCCCAACAGTTGAGATCTCATGTCTTTGCTTGGGAAAGACAAACACCTTTAATCCCAGGAAGTGATGGCAGGAAGCAGAAAGGTGTATAAAGTGTGAGGACCAGGAACTAGAGGCTTGTAAGTGTTTAGGCTTTTAGCAGTTCAGCTGAGATCTATTCTTCCAGTGAGAAGTTGGTGTGGTTTGCTGTGGCTTGCTCTGTTTCTCTGATCTTTCAGCATTCACCCTAATACCTGGCTCTGGGTTTTTTATTAATAAGACCGTTTAGAAATTCATCTACAGCTATCACATCAGACATCTCTTGCCCTAGGGTGGAGGACCCCTTCCCATCCCATGGGAACAGGAGGCACTCTCGTGTCTGGGTCTCCCATTTAAGCCGGATGGAGCTCATGAGGGACTATGATTATTTTCTGAATGTTTCTTTTCTAGCTGATAGAAGACCTTCACCTAATGAGAATGAGGCAAAAAGGAAGTAGAATGCTAGGAATTATTAAATAACAGAGCTAAAAACACAGATATAACTATAAGGCAGAAAATAAGGAAATTGAGGACAGTGAGTATGTACCCTGTAGTCCCAGCTACCTTGGAGGCTGAGGCAGGAGGATCTCTTGAGCCAGGGTGTTTAGAGAGATGGTTCAGTGGTTAGAGAGAGCTTGCCACTCAAGTGTGAAAATCAGAGTTTGGATCCCCAGAACTCTCATAAATGTCAAGTGGGCATGGTGGTCTACCTTTAATTCTAACCTCAAAAGATGGAGACAGGAGACCCCAGAATTAGCTGGCTAGTAAGACTAGCCATATCAGTGAGCTCTGGGTTTGATTGGGGAAAGCCTGCCTCAAAGCATAAGATGAAAAGAGTGATGAAGGACAATTCCTGACATCACCTTGGTCCTCCATATGTGTGTACACACAGAGAGAATGGAAGGAGGAAGTAAAGCATGGGTGGGTACAACCTGCTGTTAGGACTCTCCTGATCCAGTCATTTCCAAGTCCCGCTCTGCACTCTGAGGCAGTTTCTTAATTTCCTCTTCTTCATAGGCTGTAGGGATTTCTCATTAAAGCCAGGCTGCCTTTCACGGATGGTGTATTACAAGCCTGATAACATCAGCTCCACCTCTCACGTAGTGACCTGCCACCTGGCAGCTTCATTGTCTCCATTTCCTGGAGTGACCGACACCACTCCAGAACAAGGGGCAGTGAGACCCTTTCCAGCCCCCAGGGTAAGATCAGTCAGTCTTTCATCACCAGGAACACACACTGAGAAAATGTTCTTATAGAGGTGCATTTTTTGTTTTTCAAGACAGGGTTTCTCTGTGTAGCTTTGGAGCCTGTCCTAGAACTCACTCTTAGCCCAGGCTGGCCTCGAACTCACAGAGATCCGCCTGCCTCTGCCTCCCGAGTGCTGGGATTAAAGGCGTGTGCCACCACCGCCTGGCTAGAGGTGCATTTGAGTCCTTTTTTTTTTTTTTTTTTTTGGATATTCTATTCTAGGATCAATAGACACCACTGCTTTGGGCCTGAGGCAGGCAGCAGGTCATGGTGATACACCTGATACAGAAAAACTGCTCACCTCACAATCTGGAAGCAATAAGGAAGAGACTGGGCCCCTCAGTCCTTAAGGGCATACCCCCAATGGCCTGAAGACTTCCCACTAAGCCTCTCCTCTTAAAGTTTCTATCATAGGGAAATTTCTACCACCCTGAATGCAAGCCTTTAACACATGAGCCTTTGGGAGACACTTACCCAAATAATAGCAACGGCTTTCTCAAATCCTCCCTCTGAGTACCACGCCACAAACACATCAATTAGAAAGAAGCCAGCCAGGGGCAAGCCCTGCCTCAGACGGCATCCCGTCATTAACTGTTTTGACAACTGCCATGGCAACTGGGAAATTAAAGTGTATTTCCATGTTCTGAGCAGCAGCAGTGTTTCCTGACATCTTGTCAGGCTGGATAGTGGAGGACAGACTCCAGGATGCTGATGACAGAGTCTGCAGCCTTTGCAACTAAAGAAAGGGCAGGGTTGTGTTGCTCTGTGGGGTTCCTGCAGCTGGAGGTCAACTGATGTCCACAAGGTAATGAGTGAGAAAAGTGCTGGGGACATACATGGACAGCTCTGGGCAAGTGTCCATGCTGTGATGGTAGAATACTAGGCATAAAGGGGCAATTAGCCCAACACAGTGTAACTCCGCTCTACCCACATGCATGTGATGAGAGGCAGAGCCACCTCCTGGGGATAATAAAAGCCTCTCTGGCCTGACCAGACCACTGGCTAAGTGGTACTCTTGGAGGGGGGGGGGGGGGAAGGCCCAAAGATGAACTAGGTTAAACTTGGCTCTGCACAGTCATGCTTTGTATTCCTGGTGTATGTGTGTGTATGGGGGGGGGGGGGCGGTGTTCTCTCTGTACATGCTCAAATTCCTTAGATAAAATAGCATAAATACCCTCCTGTGTACTTTAAAGCATCTTTCTGCTACTTATAACACTGATGAGCATTGCTATGTACATAGTTCTTTTACTGCACTGTTTAGAGAACAGAGGGAAGAGTCCGCACATGCTCAGTGTAGACACCTAGGAATAGTATAGGCAGACCATGTAAGACAAGATCTTCAGTGGTTGAATCTGGAAAGTAGAGCCTGTGTATACAGAGGGCCACCTCTCCATCCACAGTGACCTTTCTGGCCCTGGCAACAGAAGCTGCCTGGATTCCTGGGGTGGGAATGGCTGCCAGCATGATCTGGGCTGGCCCAGGGACTCCTGGCCCAATCCTGTCTCTGCAAAAGAAAGTTGTTAGAAGTCATCTGTCACAGGTAGTTCTTTTTCTCCTTTGTTGTTGCTTGGCATTGGCTTTTTGAGACAGATTCCCATTATGCGGCTTTAGCTGGCTTGGAACTCACTGTGTAGATTAGATTAGACTGAAATCTGAGGTGACTTCTGTCTTGTCCTCCCAAGTATTGGGGTACAGGCATACATCATTGTGCCCATCTTATCGGAAGTATTGTATCTTTTCTTTTTTTGTTGTTTTTTGAGACAGGGTTTCTCTGTGTAGCTTTGGAGCCTGTCCTGGAACTCACTCTGTAGACCAGGAACTCAGAGATCTGCCTGGCTCTGCCTCCCAAGTGCTGGGATTAAAGGCATGCGCCACCACCCCCTGGCAGGAAGTATTGTTTCATTGGTTTAATTTTTTCATATATGCGTATGTTCTCCTTAACTTTAACTGTCAACTTGACACGCTCTAGAGTTGTCTGAGAAAGCTGTCTCAATTAAGGGCTTGATCAGGTCAGACTCGTCCATGAGTGTGTCTGGGGGGGGGGGAATTGTCTTGATTGTTAATTGATACAAGAGATCCAGCCCACTGTGGGTGGTATCATTCTTTAGGCAGATGATCCTGCACTTGTGAGAAAGCTAATTGAGTATAACCCAATCAAAGAGCCAGCAAGTAAGATGCATCCTCCATAGTACTTCTATATTCCTTGACTGTGATGTGAGTTCCTGGTCAGAGGTAATGTTGTGAGGAATAGAAAGCAAGCCTGCCTTCAAGTTCCTGTTTGAGTTCCTTCAATGATTGACGATGTCCTGGAACTGTAAGCCAATTAAAATCTTTCTTTCTCCATGATGCTTTTTGGGCAGAGTGCTTTACCATAGCAACAGGAAAAAAAAAAACTATATTTTATATATGTATATAAATTAACATATCCCGAAACCCGCAGCCCTGCCTCCCTCCTTTCTTTTCCTACCCCTCCTGTTAATTGCCCTTTCCTCACTAGACAATTTTTTTTGTTTGTTTTTTTTTTTCGACACAGGGTTTCTCTGTGTAGCTTTGAGCCTTTCCTGGAACTTCACTTTGTAGACCAGGCTGGCCTCGAACTCACAGAGATCCACCTGGCTCTGTCTCCCAAGTGCTGGGATTAAAGGCATGTGCTACCACCACGCAGCTCCCCGCTAGACAATTTGACTATGTTCCCTGACAGGGAAGGACTTCCATTTCATGGGGAACCCAACCAAAGAGATAAACAGACCCAAGCCAAGCTCTCTGGGTCAACCTCTACAGCACAGCAGGCTCCCGGGTCCCCCTCGTAGTCTTACTGGCTCCATCTCAAAACCTATGGGACCCTAGCTGCCCTTAGCCTGCGGTCTGGAGGTGGCCACTAAGGGACTTTCTTCTTCTGAGGAACAATAGGAAGTTATATATGACTCACTTGGTTGCTTAGAAACAGAATAATTACCCCAGTGGAACAGCTTGCTTTCTAGATATACCATTATGAAAAGCTTTTAAAGTCCATACCTTTGCATGATATATTTACATATGCTCCTCGGTTCCCCATGGTTGCGTCTTAGTAAACTCAGCACACAAAAGCATTATATATTGGAAATGAATTTTCTACCCCTGTCCTATTGGGTATCATGGCTCAGCTTTGCCGTTCCCACTCTTTTGTTTTGTTTGCTGAGACAGGGTTTCTCTATGTAGCCTTGGCTGTACTGGAACTTGCTCTGTAGAGCAGGCTGGCTTCGAACTCACAGAGATCTGTCTGCCTCTGACTCCTGAGTGCTGGGATTAAAGATGTGCACTACCACCACCCAGCTTCTTTCTTTAATGTAGTGTTGTAGATTGAAGCAAGCACCTTAAGCATGCTAGTGTAAAAGATCATTCCTGGTAATCTACTGAGCCTTCCACAAGGCTGATTAGCAGGTGGGAACTTGAATGACTGTGGAGAGTTTGGAGTGTGACAAGTCCAAGCCAAATGAGCTTGAGCCATCTTTAGCCCTCTTGATCGTCATCTATTGCCCTGCTCTGTATGGGTTAACATCTTTGTGACCATTGGGAATGACATGTGAGATAGACTGCTGGCTTTTACATGTATATGAACACATACACATGCACACATACGCACACATGAACATGCACACACACATATCAGCATACACCATCAATAGTCAGGTGTCAATGCCTCGCTAGGTTATTTTCTATTGCTATAAGAAAATACCTGGCACTGGAAAGATGGCTCAGAGGTGAAGAGCATTGGCTGCTCTTGCAAAGGACCCCACCCAGTTCAGTTCTCAGCACTCACATGGTAACTCCAGTTCCAGGAAATTCAGCCCCCTCCTCTGGCCTCTATGGACACCTGGTACACGTGCAGTATACTTACACACATGAAAGTAAAATACTCAGACATATATGATGTAAATTAATAAGTCTAAAAAAGAAAGAAAATGCCTGAGGCAAGGTTACGTGTAAGAAAAAAGTTTACTTAGTCCCTGATTTTATATTTTTGGCTGTGAGCCCAGCCTCTAATGGCTGGACCATCTCTCCAGCCCCTGTCCCTGATTTTGAATGCTCAGAGTCTGATAACAGCCCCAACTGCACAACTCTGCTGAGAATCTTCTAACTGCATCACGCTGTGGTAGACAGTGTGGTGGGAGTGTCCTGGCCTCAGTCTGCTGCTTATGTAACTACTGGTGCTTAGAGGAACTCACTGGAGTTCCAAGAAATTCACAAAGCTCTCCAGGTGAGCAGCCTGGTGAGACCTAGACTCCACCTCTTAAAGGTACCACTGCTTCTCAAAGTGCCACGGAGGACCAAATTTCCAACAGGTGAACTCTTAGGAAACAAAGCAGAGCATTTCTCTCCTGAGGACTGAGTCAGACTGCTCCTACCCTCTGTTCTCTGGGGTGTGTGTAGGGGTGGAGGGAGGTGCATTTTACAGCGTACCTGTCCCTGGACAAAGTCTCTGCCCTCTTACCCTAGTCCTTCCTTTCCCAGGCTTCCCGCCAGGCACCTTCCCATAAGCAGTGAGGCTGATGGTCTTTTGTGAACCTCAGCAAATCTTCAACATCTTGAGGAGTGACTATCACCATGGTGATAGGTCTGCACTGAGGGATACACATATGCTCTTGTATGTGTAGGAAGAAAATACTGGATAAAAGATTTCAAGATAAGGCCCCAGATAAAGGCTAGTGTTCAAGCAGGGCCTTCAGGGAGGTGCAGTTCCTCCCCAGGCCTCAAGGAGTCAGCATTCTAGGTACTCAGGGCCCTGAAAGGTCTTTGGGAACAAAAACCCAAATCATAACAGGGTCCTTCATTCACACAGCTATTTTATGAACAGCTCAGGCTAAGGGATGACTAATGGGTCAGAAACAGGAATAAGAAAAGGACATAACCTAACACAGGCTGGCAACAGTCCCATACCAGTAAATGAAGCAAGCAAGAAGGAGGAAATGCAGGCACCACAATAAAAATAAAACCGTGAAACACCTAAGTTAGCCCCAAAACAGGACCCGTGAGATGGTTCAGGGACTAAAGTTGTCTGCTGCCGATACTGATGACCTGAGTTCAATCCCCAGGCTCACAGGGTGGAATCCCATGTCCCCAAGTTCTAAGTGACACACGTGTGCTGTGGCATGCATGTGAGAACAAGCAGGCACTCATGTGTGCACAAACACACAGCATAAATAAATAAGTGTAACTTGAACATTAAAGAAACAAACATGATATTTCACGATCTACTCCTGAAACTAAGGCAATATTTACTGGAAGTTCATTTGTGAGGGGACCTGAACCCCTGTACCCCATGCATTAGCATCACAGAGATCCTCTGGGCTTGAGGATGGAAGCCATTGGACGGGCATGGCGTGTGGATGGGGCTCCCAGTCGGGGCCATGAGTAACTTAGCCCGTGATGAAGGCCCACTCTGTCTTTCCTGGAACATGCACTTAAGCCAGGGCCTCTGCCCTTCTCCCTCACAGGGCTCCATTCCAGGGCCGCTTTTCGCTGCCTTCTTTATTTGGTGGATGGAGTTATATCTGTAAAACAAAAAACAAAAACAGTTTAGATCAAGTGTGATGGTCCACACTTGCAACCTCAGCACTCAGGAGGCTCAGCAGGAGAACCAAGTTGGAGGCCTGCTCAGTCTGCAGAGCAAGACCCTGTCTCAAATAATTTCTCTCTCTCTCTCTCTCTCTCTCTCTCTCTCTCTCTCTCTCTCTCTCTCTCTCTCTCTCTCTCTCTCTCTGTGTGTGTGTGTGTGTGTGTGTGTGTGTGTACATCAGTACAGGTCCCTAGGAGGGGAAAGCTGTCAGATCTCTCCAGAGCCGGAGTTCCAGGCAGTTGTGAGTTACTGGATGAGGGTGTTGGGAACTAGATTAAAGACATCTGTAAGGACAGTATACACTCTTAACTGCTGAGCCATTTTTTTCTCCTCCCAAACAGAAGATATTTTAATGTTTCTGTCACAAAGAAATAGTAAATGTTTAAGGTAATAAATATGCTGTGGACCCTGGTTTGAGTGTTGTGCAATGTATGTCATGAATCAATATACCACAGAGCACCCTATAATTATGCACAATTGTATGTCAATCACTCCTCCACAAAACTAAGTAAACAAAACCAAGATAGTTAATACCATATCATATTACATGACATTAACATCTTGGGGCTGGGAAGATAGCTCAGCCAGTGAAAGGCTCACCTCACAGACATGAATACCTGAGTTTTGTGTCCAGATCCCTCATAAAAAGCTAGTGGTCATGACACACACTTGGAATATCAGCACTGGGCAGGTAGAGACAGGAGAATCTCAGGGCTTTGGTCAGCAGCCTAGCCAAATGGACAAGCTCCAGGCCAATCACAGACCCTGTCTCAGAAAACAAGGTGAGGGCTGGAGAGATGGCTCAGCAGTTAAGAGCACTGGCTGCTATTCCAGAGGACCCTGGTTCAGTTCCCAGCACCCACATGGCAGCTCACAACTGTCTGTAACTCCATTTCTAAGGGATATGACACCCTCACACCAATGCACATAAAATAAAATAAAATAAAATAAAATAAAATAAAATAAAATAAAAAAACAAGGTGGACAGCACCTGAAAATTGGCACCCAAGGTTGATCTCTGGTTTACACATGTTCTCTCTCTCTCTCTCTCTCTCTCTCTCTGAGCTTTACCAGGGTCACTTACCCACTGACTCTGCTTCAGTCTCTTGGTTAAGTGCCAAGCAGCTCCGTGCTTGGCGGCCCCTCAGCCATAATGCCATTAGCACCTGGCTGTGGGGCTCTTCAGACCTCTTTCTTTAATGAAGAAGGAACCGCAGCTTTCTGCACACAGGATGGGCTCCTAATGGGAGCCACTCTGCCCACATCAAATGCCTTCGAGAATAGAGCTTTTTCCTTCCACTGCTGGTGAGCGGGGTTTGTAGCCTTTCAATCTGAGCTAAGAGTATTTGCGGTTGAAAAAAAAGGCTGGGCCTGGAGGTCCTTTATTAAATATTGCTGTGCTGTGGAAAAAGAACATTTTGGGGGTGTCAGAACTTAGTGACCCCACCCCCACCCCACGTCTCACCATTGTTTCTGTGTTACCTAGCATGGGCACTGGAGAAAAAAAAAACAGCAATTTTTCTGAATTCAATATTATATAAGAAGATTCCCCGATACAGTTCTGCAGACCAAAACCCTGGCCACACTGAACATGGCTGAAGCATTTTCATCCTCTCTGTAGATGAGACAATTTCCTCTGAACTCTTTCAAGTGATGGATTGAACAGATTGTGGCAACAGATGGGGAAAAATAACCATCTGATTGTGACATAATGCCAAGAAATAGACCCGATGAACAATAATTAGAAGCCATACCCAGCCAGAGCAGACAATTCCAAAACAGCAAGCTTGGGGGCTGGGGAGAGCTCAGTGAAGCACTTATGATGTCAGCGTGAGGATCAGATTCCCAGCACCCATGCAAAAAGTGACTCCCGGGAGTGTGAACCCGCAATCCCAGTGCTGGGGCCTGGGGACGCCAAGGCAGGAGGATCCCTGGGGCTTGGTGGCCAGCCAGTTAGCTGAATCACTGAGATCCTGGTCCAGTGTGAGGTTCTATGCAAAAGAAAAAAAGCTAGAAGGTTGGAGAGGCGGGTAAGGCGCTCGCTGGACAAGCTTGAGGACCTGAATTTGGAGTCCCAACACCTGTGTAAAAGCTGAATGTGGTGGTGTGTGCCTGTGACCCCCACCCTGGGGAACCAGGGGCAGAGCCAGGGGAAACCTGGGGGCTTGCTGGCCAGCCTCAAAAAAATAAGGTGAGGAAGACACTCAGCGTTGACCTCTGTCCTCTACATGTACCTACATGGGTTCTGGCTTAGAGTTTCTATTGCTGTGATGAAACACCATGACCAAAAGCAAGTTGAGAAGAAAAGGGTTTATTCAGCTTACTCTTCCACATCATAGTCCATCACCAAAGGAAGTCAGGACAGGAACTCAAACAGAGGAGGAACCTGGAGGCAGGAGCTGATGCAGAGGCCATGGAGGGGTGCTGCTTACTGGCTTGTTCATCATGGCTTGCTCAGCCTGCATTCTGATAGAACTCGGGACCACCAGCCCAGAGATGACACCACTTACCACGGGGTGGGCCCTCTTCCATCAATCACTAATTAAGAAAATGCCCCACAGGCTTGCTGCAGCCTGGTCTTATGGAGGCATTTTCTCAGTTGAGGTTCCTTCCTCTCAGATGACTTTAGCTTGTGTCAAGTTGACATAAAACTAACCAGCACAGGTACCCACATAGAGAACACAAACACACACACACACACACACACACTCACAGCGACAGAGCAATGAGCAGATAAGAAATGCCTGACTGTGCTGCCATGATGAGGGGCAAGTGGAGGCAGGGGGACCAAAGGTGTCTGTCTGTGCTGGAAACCGTTGTCCCTCAGAGATTGTTTGCTCTATTCACTGTCCGTTCCACAGTATTTGACCTGCATGGCCCCTGGTAGGAGACACTTGGAAAACAGTCCCTGTGGTCACCATGAGGAGGCTGAGTGAGGTGACTGCCCTGTGGGCCGTAAATGACTCTCTATAGTTTGGATTTTGACTGTTCCCCGAAAGGCCCATATCTTGAATACTTGGGTCCTATGGTGCTACTGGTAGTGGAGGGATCCTTAGGAGGTGGGGCCTAGTGGGAAGAAGTTAGGTCGTTAGGTGTGGTGATCTGAATGAGAATGGACTCCACAGGCTCGCATAGCTGAATACTTGGTCCCCAGTTGGTAGAGTCCTTTGGAAAGGATTAGAAGGTGTGGCCTTATTGGAGGAGGTGTGTCAGTGTGTCACTGGGGGTGGGTTTTGAGGTTTCAAAGAGCCCACATCATTCCTAGTTAGCACTCACTCTCTCCCTCTCCCCACTACCCCCTACTTGCGGATGAAGATGTAAGCTCTCAGCTCCTGCTCTAGTACCATGCCTGTCTGCTTGCTGCTATGCTCCCCACCATGATGGCCATGGATTCATTCTCTGAATTATAAACTCCTGTTGATGGTTGGTTTTGCTCTTTTGGGGGCCTGCCAACCAGCTCCCAAATTAATCACACACAGAGGCTTAGTCTTAATTGTAAATGCCCGGCTTTAGCTTGGCTTGTTCCTTGCCAGCTTTTCTTAAATTATCCTGTCTATCTTTTGCCTCTGGGCTTTTTCCTTTTCTTACTTCTGTATATCTTACTTTCACTCTTACTCCATGGCTGGCTGTGGGGCTGGGTGGCTGGCCCCTTCTTTTCTCATTCCTTGATCTCTTGTTCTTTCCTCTTTTCCTTCCACATTTCTCCATTTATTCTCTTTGCCTGTCAACCTCACCTATCCTTTCTCCTGCCTTGCTATTGGCTGTTCAGATCTTTATTAGACAGACTATCAAGTGTTTTAGACAAAGTAATACAGCTTCACAGAGTTAAACAAATGCAACATAAAAGAATGCAACACAGCCTTGCATCATTAAACAGATATTCCACAGCATAAACAAATTAACACATCTTAAAATAATATTCAACAAACCCCAAAATTCTTCTATAAATTACCTTGGTCATGTTGTCTTATCACAGCAGCAATAGAAAACTAAGACATACTATCTTTTTTTTTTTTTTTTAAATGGCTGCTGCCTTTTAAGCCACAGCTGTCTGAATCAGCAACTGCCACTCTGCCACTACTAGCAGTGGTTAGGCCGCAAGGGCTGTAGTCGGAGGGAAATCTGTTCCCTCTGGCTCCAACTCTTGCAAAGCTATGAAGGGAACTTAACTAAACCTCTCTCCCTCTAAAGAACTCAATATTCAAAGGTTAAGGTAGAATTCTGCTCTTCAGAGGCTGAACAGCAAGTAGCTCCACCTCCTTTGTTTGCTTGCATCCTCCAAAAACCTCGAGTCCTCCAAAAAGCCCTTGTGCTTCTCCTCACCCCTCCTTAAAAACTTTTCCACCTGGCTCCTCCCTACCACTTCCTGTCAGCTAGTTGCTGACTCAGTCTCCTGACCACAGGTGAATTTTATTTACTCAAACACACCTTTACATCATTAAACAATCGTTCCAGAGCGTAAACAAAGTAACACACCTTGAAATAATATTCTACAACAAAGGCATAGGGGTGTGGTCTGAAAACCACTTCCTATCTCTCTGCATCTGGCTTCTGTGGTGGGCAGGCCTCCTGTGCCTTTCATGGCCACTGTGAGGTACTGTGTGCTACCACAGTGCTCAGCAACCATGGACTAAAATCTCTGAAACCTTGAACCAAAAATAAACCTTCCATCCTTAGAAGCTGGTTGTCTCAAGTATTTTATCACAGTCACGGAACGATGATGAACGCCTTCTAAATTCTCAAGGAAAGTCCTTGGTTGAGGTGCTTGTGGCCCTAAGAGTGAGCTGGGGAGGAGGGAGGAGCTGAGATCACCCACTCAGGGCTGTGACATGGGAAGAGCAAGGACAAACAGAAGGTGCCTCTCTTGGCTTGGCCAACCTTGGAGCCTGAGACACATCTTGCTGGAGTATGATTGAGGTTTACAACCAAATAAACAGACCTCCAGTTTCACCTGGCAGGTACACACCTTGAGTCATTAAGTAATATTAGGAGTGTTTAATTAATATAATTATAAACACAAGAACAAGGCCATCTATGTCATGTCTAAGGAACACATAGAAACCACGAAAACTAACTGAGGAATTCTTGTTTTAAAATCGCTGAACCTAGAGAGATACTTCCATTGATAAAGTGCTTGAGGTGAAAGCATGAGGACCTGACTTAAGTCCCCAGAACCCATGTAAAAATAAATAAATAAATCTGAGCACAGTAGTGCCCTTCCGTTCCCAGTGCTAGAACAGTAGAGGTAGGCAGATCCTAGGGCTTGCTAGCCAGCCAGCCAGGCTTGGCTACTCAGGGAGCCCCAGACCTCTGGGAGACTCTGATTCAAAAAACTCAAGGTGCCTGAGAATCAAACCCCTAGGTTGACCTCTAGTCCTCAGACACATGCAGACACACACCCCATCCATCCTTAGCTTTGAAGTTTCCTTGTAGGTCCAGCTGCTCCAGTTGGTTCCATCAGAACCTGGAACCATCCACCATTCTTTTGAGACAGGGTCTCTCACTGACCTGCAACTTGACAAGGTTAGATATGCCTCAGGGATCTGCCTGTGGATCTCAGGGACATTCCAGGACTGTGATTATAAACAAGTGTGATGGCTATTATTACTATCAACATGACTACATCTGGAATTAACTAAAATCCAAGGGGCTAGGTACACCTGTGAGGGACTTTTCTTAATGAACTCATTTGAAGTGGGAAGAACCACCTTTAATCTGGGCCACAACTTCTTGTGGTAGCCTATATACAGGACATGAAAGAAAGAAGCTTTCACTCCTTGCTTGCTTGTCCTTGCTGGCAAATCCATTCCTTCACTGGCATTAGAGCCTACTTCTTTGGGATTCTGGTGTATACTGTAACTGAAAGGTTTTTTGTGTGTACCAGTAGCCAGGCAGGAAGTATAGTATAGGCAGGATAAGCAGAGAGGAGAATTCTGGGAACAGGAAGGCTGAGTCAGGAGTCACCAGCCAGCCAGAGAGGAAGCAATATGTGAAGGCAAAACTGAGAAAATGTACCAAGCCATGTGGCTAAACATAAATAAAAATTATGGGTTAATTTAAGTGTAAGAGCTAGTCAATAGTTAGGCTGAGCTAATGGCCGAGTAGTTTTAATTAATACAACCTTCTGTGTGTTTACTTGGATCCAAGCGGCTGTAGAGCCTTGGGAGCCAGATAGAACCAAAAAAACTTCAACTACAGTATACTGAAGACCAGATAAAACATCCAGCCTCAATCACTAAACAACTATTGACTTCTTGGACTTTCTGTTGATAGATAGCCATTGTTAGACTGCTATAGGATGTTCTGTATGGCAAATGTGTTGCTCTGATTGGTTAGTAAATAAAACACTGATTGGCCAGTAGTCAGGCAGGAGGAAGTATAGGCAGGACAAGGAGGAGAATAAAGCTGGGAAGTGGAAGGCTGAGTCAGAGACACTGCCAGCCGCCATGATGACAAACAGCATGTGAAGATGCCGATAAGCCACGAGCCACGTGGCAAGGTATAGATTTATAGAAATGGATTAATTTAAGATATAAGAACAGTTAGCAAGAAGCCTGCCACGGCCATACAGTTTGTAACCAATATAAGTCTCTGTGTTTACTTGGTCAGGTCTGAGCGGCTGTGGGACTGGCAGGTGAGAAAGATTTGCCCTGACCGTGGGCCAGGCAGGAAAACTCCAGCTACATTAGACTAGCTGGACCACAGCCTTTAAGCTACTCTAATAAATTCCATACATACATGCACACACACATACACACATATTCATTCTATCAATTCTGTTCTGTTCCTCTAATACAGCATGCATCACCACTCTTGGCTTTTTGGATTTTCGAGACAGGGTTTCTCTGTGTAGTTTTGGTGCCTGTCCTGGATCTCGCTCTGTAGATCAGGCTGGCCTTGAACTCACAGAGATCTGCCTGGCTCTACCTCCCAAGTGCTGGGATTAAAGGCGTGTGCCACCACCACCCAGCATCACTCTTGGCTTTTTATGTGGGTTCTGAGACTTGAACTTGGGTCCTTATGTTCGCAAGGCAAGTGCTTTACTGACTGAGCCATCTCCCCAGCCTGGCAAGTGGTGTTTTTATTCAAAGCATACCATTTCCTCTACTGTATCAAGGGGGTTAAAACCTGGCATTGCTCGAATGCCTCTAGTCACATGTATGAAAAGTCTTGATTGAAAAGAGGCTGGCTCAGAGACAGACGCTCAGCACAGAGGGCAGGCAGAGCTTGTAGATTCCAGCATGACAGATTGCCAGGCCTCCTTGTGAGTCACAGATAGAAGAGAACCCATAGCATGTGAGGATGGCAATGAGACCTTCCACATTTCTCCTCAGAGAATCCAGTTATTTGTCTTCTTCAAATGGTGTTGTAAAGAAGGAAGGCAGCACAATACGGCACATGGTGTTCCTACTGGACACCCGCAGCCTTTGTATTGCTGGGGGCAGAGGTCAGCCTGGGGGCAGCATCTTCCCACCAGAAATGAGTGTGTGTGCTTATGTGTGTGTGTACATATGTACACATAGCCTGTGGAGGCCAGGAGGACAACTGTGGTTTCATTCATCAGGTACCATCTGCCTCATTTCGTGAGACAGGGTCTCTCACAGGCCTGGAACCTGCCAAGTAGACTAGGCTGACTGGCCATCCAGCCCCACACACCTTCACAGCCCTGCGATTACAAGCTTTTTTTTTTTTTTTTAACATGCGTTTTGGGAAAGTGAACTCCCACTTTTCTGAACGGACTATCACCCAACTCTAAGCAGGATTTTTTTTTCAAATATCTTTTATTATTTTATTGTGTGTGGTGTGGGGGGAGGCTGTTCATGTTCTTGGGGTTCAGAAGAGAGTGTCATATCCCTGGAGCTGAAGCTACAGGTGGTCATGCTGGGAACTGAGCTAGGGTCCTCTGGAAGAGCAGTAAGGGCTCTTAACTGTCGAGACATCTCTCCCCCCGGCAGGATTTTTGATGTTTTCTATAATAATCAAAATCTGAAAGCATGGAGCAGGTTCTCTGTTGAGATATTGAGAGTCAGACATGTCTTTCTTTTTATTTTATTTTAATTATTTTAGTAAATACACTTTCCCATACTCTCTCGCCCTGTAGTATTTTCTGGTTATGTTAAAAGGCAGATGGACAATGAGCTCTAGAATACTTTGCATGGTTTCCCAGAGTGCATCATTTTACACTCAAAGCAAAGCAGAGTCTTAGCTGCCCCATATCCTGGCCAATGCTGGGGTTTAAGTTTTAATTTAATGTATCTTTTAAGACCTTGTCTCAATCTGTAGCCCAGGCTGTCCTTGAACTCTTGGTGATTCTCCTACCTTAGGCTCCAAGTGTTGAGATTCCAGGCATGTTCTGCTTAACTTCAGATATCCTGATTGGTGAGTATGTTTCTGCTTCTTCTGTAACAGCATGGGTGGCACTACAGTGTAGTTAGTACTTTTCAACTCATTTACTGACATCTGTTTTTCCTTATTCAATATAAATGCCCTTTAGCTGGTCACATGCTCTCCCAGCTAGTGATGGAGTTGCCAAACTGTTCACACCAAGAGTCTTGCAACACAAAGAGAGCCTGAGTGGTCAACACTCCAGATTTGGGATGCCAGTGGCCTTGAGCAGGGCAGGATAAAACTAACCTCTAAACAGAACCAGCCAATTAGAGGCAGAGAAGAGAGTCTGTGGGTAGGGAAAAGTCCCTAACAGTGGGGATCTGACTTCACCTGGGGACTGCTGGATGCCAGTGAACCAGCAAATTGGGCATCATGACCATTGCCTGTGGCCAAGATTCCCGAGGGAATCTTGGAAAAGGGAAAAGTCACACAAGTATTATGTTAGAAGTTGGAGGTCAAAGACTTCCCCTCCATTAGGAACCAGTAACCCAGGACTCGGGGTGTGGCTCTGTGTCTGCATTTGTCTAGAGTGCATGAGGCCTTGGGGTCTACCCCCAGAAAGCCAAAAGAGATAAGTCACCCTTGATCAGGTGATCTAGGCAGGATTTATCCACATTGGATGGTTGAGTAGGAAAGTTATCCCCCAAGACTGAGGGAACTTGGTAGGAAAGGGTGCAGATAGAACAGAAAAGTCAGGGGACAGGGAAGACAGCTGTGAAAAGCTGTCCCCGGGACATGACATGGCCATTGCATTCAGTCACTGCACTTAGAGCTGTCTGCACATGACCTGTACAAAGCTAAACTAACAAGGTCAGTCAACATTCCAGCTGGTGTCACTAACTGGACTCAGTGGGTTTTAAGAGAGAGAGAGAGAGAGAGAGAGAGAGAGAGAGAGAGAGAGAGAGAGAGAGAGAATGGTAGCTTTAATCCCAGCACTCAGGAGGCAGACACAGGCGGATCTCTGTGAGTTCGATGCTAGTCTGGTCTACTGAGTGAGTTCCAGGACAGCCAGAGCTGTTAAACAGAGAAACTCTGTCTCAAAGAGAGAGAGAGAGAGAGAGAGGGAGAGAGAGAGAGAGAGAGAGAGAGAGAGAGAGAGAGAGAGAGAGAGAGAGGGAACATGAACATGGGAGCTATCTAGGAGTGGGAGGCAGGAGGCAGTGGTGGGTATGATTAAGATTGTATATGAAATTGTCAAAGAATAAATACATATTTTTATATCTTTTCTCTAGCTTTTAACTGGGAGGAAGAGTTTCTTCCTAGGATCCATGCAGACACAAAATCATAGTCACATCTGTCATATGTTTAATGTTTAATGTCAACCAGTGGAAATCATAGTGGTTTCCATATGTCAGTTGCCACCAGGCATAGAATAGTGGGTAGTTTATTGTGACCTCAGAGCAGTACTTTCTGCTCCTATTGCTTCTGAGGACATGAAGAGACCCACTTCATTTGGACAACTGGTTTCCCTAGAGCCTTGAGATGTCTGCAGGCTTTACCAGACTAGAGAAACACCAAGCATAGCTCAGAGAAGAGAGAAAAACACCCAGAAGCAATTTTAGTCGAAGCTGACATAAGCTCCAGCTTGTGGTGAGAGATGTTGGGGGTGACGTCCTAGCTGCTGGGTAGTGGGGGACACGTAGCTCTGCTGGGGTGTGTTGGGAGGGAGTGATGACAGCTGTCAGACAACAGGAAAAAAAGAAGTAAGTGCAGGGTGGCCGGGTGACTGCGGCAGCTGATGGCAGCGGGAGGTAAGGCTGAGGTGGCTTTCCTGAGGGCCTCCTGTCTTGTCCCGCCTCCCCAGTCACTCTCTCAGCTCTCCTGTGGTTGCACTGGAGCGAGGCACAGCCCCTTTGGAAGATGACAAAGGACAGCGCTGTCACTGTGCTGTGTGCTCAGGGAGTGGGGAGTTCTGCAGTAAGGGTGTGCTGAGGGCTAGATTATAGCCCTGAAGTCGATTTAGTTAGCACTCCTTTGACAGCTGAGACGCAGGGACCCGAGAACAACAGTGCTATCCACAGCAGCTCAGCAGGTCCCCATTTATACCCTGCTCTTAGATTCCCAGAGCACACTTTAGGGAAAGAGTCCTTCACCGCTTGGGGCGGAGGAGGGGCACCGGAAGGCACCAGGCATCTGGAGGCCTCAGAGGCTACCCAAGGATGAGGGACACTTTGTTTGGAGAGGCTGTCCAGGAAGGGTTGATTCTGGGTGTGTGGGGGGAGGAGACTGGGACAGGATAGGGGTAGCAGCCATCTTGGAGGTAAAATAATTGAAGTGATGTCCCATACTACAGATCACACAAAAAACCTCTACTCAGGCACTGGGGAGACACAGAGCTTGTCTTAGGAGAAGAGAAATTGGGGTTCCATCCCCAGAATCCATGCTAAAACTAATAATAAATCTGGTGTGGTTGTATGTGCTTGTAATCCCAGGCTAGGGAAGCAAAGATAAGTGGATCCCTTGGGGCTTTGGGGGGCTCGCCAGCCAGCCAGCCAGCCAGCCAGCCTGGGCTACTTGGAAAGCTGCAGGCCAGTAAGAGACCTGTCTCAAACAACAACAAAATAAACATGGATGAAGTCTGAGAAGTGACATCAAGGTTGTCCTCTGACCTCCACATACAGGCACACCCACATGCTCCCACATCCACATGATACCCCTGCACACACACACACACACACACACACACACACACACACACAGACATCTCCTCATATTTCCTGAGGGAGATGTCAACCATTGGGTGCAATGGGGGGTGGTGGTGAAGGGTGAGGGGTGGGGGTGCATTTCTCTGTTCAGTGTGAGAACCTCGATAACAATGCTGACCTGCTCATCACCCCTCTACCCCCCCCCCCCCCCCCCCCCCCCCGCCTGGATGGCACCTCCTGCTTCACACTGTGAGGCAGAAGCCTGGAAACACAGATGCTCAGAGGATGCATGGTCCAAGCCAAGTCTGGTGTGTGCCACTGAAGCTACCACACTTGAGAGTCTTTCTTGTGTGAGGTTTGAATCTTATCCCTGGAGTTAGCTTGCTCCTCTGGACATAGAAGATGAATCTCATAGAAAGCAGAAAAATATCTCATAACCCAGCCTAAGTGTCTAAGCGCTCAGTGTTTCTGGACAAACAATATGTTTAAAGTTAGTTAGAGGGAGTGTAAGCTGGTTAGAGTAGATGCAGGCTTGGGTTTGTTTTTTGCTCTTACACATATATTCAAAAGGTGCAAAGATAAAATGTTTGGTTGGAGAGCTCACTCGGCAGAGAGGAGCACTTGCTGGCCTTGCAAAGGGTTTGGTTCCCAGCACCCGTATAAAACAGTTCACAAGTCAGTACCTGTATAAAACAGTTCACAAGCACCTGTAACTCTAACTCCAGGCAGTCTGATAGTCTTGTTGGGTCTCTGCAGGCAATGCATGAGTATGATGGATGTATATACATGCAGGCAAAACATGCATATGCATAAAATAAAAACAAATCTTAAAAAACCAAAATGCTAACAGCAATAAAAAGACAGACTGGAACTGGGGGCAGGGGTCCTAGGCCATCAAAGGGACTACAGAATGCAGCCCTAACTGCAGGCTGGGCTTTCTGGAGAGCAATTAGAGGGTTCTTTTTACTTATCCAGTTCCCCTGGACTTGCTAAGAAATAACTGGAGGTTCCATGAGGCCAGACTTGTGGGCTCCAGGACAGCCACACCCTGGTCTCTGCTGAGCTCCAGGCTGCCCTCTCTCCTCCAGCTGCAGACCCCTTTAGCAGGTTCCCTCCTGCCCAGACAGTGTGTCTGAGGGCAGGCTCCCATGGGGGCAGTCAAGTCAGAGATCACTCAGAGTCCCTCTCAGTGGGCACAAAACCACTTTCCCATTTAATTTGCACCCTTGTGTCCGGTTCCTCTGTTCACGATCCTACAGGGTCCTCCTGCTCTGGGCAATTTGCAGCTTTATGGATCCCACTGCTTGTGTTGAACTCATATTTTCCAGGCTGGAGGTTTCTAGTGTGTCCCCTGCCCACCCCACCCCCACCCCCAAGATGCTGCTGGCCACCCAAGCAAGGGAGCAATACTCTAGATGTGCATCTCCTGTGAAGAATAAAGGAGAGCCCCTTCCACCCCTGCAGCACTTGCATTTATGTATGTGTCTAATCCTAGGTGTACCTTCCTTCCTGGGATACAGGATGCTGTTAAATGTGCCTAGGACTAGCCTGATCCTGCTGCGCTGTGATCCAGCCAGGACAAAGACAGAGGTGCACCACACTCAGACAGGAAGGGAGATTGGAGAAGCCGCCTCCTTCTTCCTTGTCATGGTCACCGTCACTGAACTGGGACACTGAGCTTTACAAGCTTTACCCACTGGCCATGTTCCTGCAGCCTTCCCCAAGGCTGCTCACCTGTTTCTCTCATGGGGCAGTAGAGAATTGAGGCCCAAGGTCAACTTGGAAGCAAAGGAACCAAGAATGAAGCTGAGTTCTGCCAGATTCCAGGTCCAATGTGAGCCATGGTCCCGCTGCAGCAAAGACAACCCACAGCACCCCGGCTGGTTCTACTGTCTTCATCTTTACATCTTTAGTAGGCCTGTTCTGCTCTCTGAGCCAGGGCACAGACAGGCAGACTGATCCCAGAGGAGTTTCCTGACCTTCACTCACACCTATCCTTCAGGAGGTGCTCAGTTTAATGGCTGTCAGCTCCCTGCCATCCCAACAGCTCCAACCCTGCTAGAAACCCCTAAGCGCTAACCCCTAAGAAGCCGAGTCCCTAACCTGGAGACTGGTCCTGACTCATTTCTGGGGTACCTATGACAGGTTCATTTAGGAACTGGGCTTCCTTTTGCGGGGACTGTGTCTCTGGGCAGCACTTCCCACCTGGCCAGTTACTGTGTGAACGAAGAGTCACTTCTTTCAAGGACAGGACAGGACATACCTGTGGATACATCGTGTGTGTGTGTGTGTGTGTGTGTGTGTGTGTGTGTGTGTGTGTAGTTTTAGGGGACAGGGTCTCTTACTGGAATCGGGGACTGACTGAATTAGCTGAGACAGACACGCTGGGCAGTGAGCTCCATCCAGGGGCCCCCCAGTATTCTCTGCCTCAGCACTGGGATTACAGGAGAGCATCACTGTTTGGGGGCTTTTTAACATAGTATTCTGGGGCACCAACCTCAGCAAACAGGTTAAGGATCTAGTTATGTTCCTAACCTCTGTACCAACTTTGGGGAGGACCAGAATGAGTTAGAAATGTATCACACTGGGAGCTACAGACAGGAACCCTTTCATCCACAGGAAGCTGAGAAACCTTTAGCAAAGTCAAGACACCACAGGAGGAACCACCCATACCCTGCACTGAGAACCCCAAAGGGTCTGCCATAGATCACAAAGCCAAGAGCACAGGGTCTCTGGTGCCAGCACTGGTGGCCCCAGAGCCTGAGGTACAGGAGACTTTGGGGTCCTAGAGGAACAAGCTGGATCATTAAGAGACTGAAAGGAAAGAAAAGTCTCCTTTTGCTGGGGACCTCCTCTTTTTTTCAAGAGACCAGGCTAAGCTAGGAAAAAGCCTTTAGGCCAGGACCTCCAGGACTGCTAGTGGGGCGGGGTGAGGGGTGGATGGAAAAGAGATAGAGAGGAAAAAGAGGAAGAGGGAGTTGGGGGAAAGAGGAAGAGGTGGTGGAAGGTGGGTGGGAAAGGAAAGGAAGGGAGAGAGGGGACAAGAGGGGGCAGGAGAGGGAGTAGGGAAGGTGAAGACAGGGGCGGAGCACGAGAGGGCAAGGAGGGAGGGAGAGAGGTTGGGGGTGAGAGGAGGGAGGAGGAGGAAGGGGGAGGGGCGAGGGGAGGGAAGAGACGGGAGGGGGAGGGGAGGAGGCGGGAAGGGAGGGAGAGGGGGTGGGGCCTGCGCGCTCGCCCCGCGCCCTCGGTCCCCACGCCGGCCTCCGCGCCCTCGCGTGCCGCAGCATCTCCGCGCTGCCCGGCCTCCTCGCCGCAACCTCCCTTCGCTGTTCGCCTCTGTCGTTGCTGCCACCATCGCTGCCGCCATTCTTGGCGCGGAGCTGGCCCGGCCGGGCCCCGCCGAGAGCCGCCGCGGGTCGGACGCGCGCTTCAGGTAAGCCACTGGGCCGGCGCGGGAGGAGCGCGCACGGGGCTGGGCAGGTGCGCGGGGCGCCGGGAGCCCCCGCGGTAAACCTAGGGAACCCTGTTGGATCCCCTCCTGGACCCCTCGGGGCCCCCGAGACCCCTCAGAGCTTCCTCCCCAGATCCTCCCACACTGCTACGACCCGGTCTGCATTCCCACCTGGATGCCCCCGGACTCCCCCTGCATTCGCACCGAGACCCTCCGTATCCCCCCGATTCCCACCCGGATCCCTCAGACCCCCTCTACATTTCCGCGGCGTCCCCTGGACCCTCTCTGCAGTCTCATCCCAGCTCGGATCCCTCCCCGGCCTCCTCTCCCTGGCTCCCGCCGGGCCCTGGCAGGCAGGTGGCTGCTCTGGAGCAGGGACGCTGGACGCTCAGCCAATCGCGGCTTGCCCAGCCAGGCCCTGCGCGCTGGGACCCCCGGGTGCTCGCCCCTTGAGCCGCGCCTGCCAGGTCAGGCCCGGTGCCCCTAGCTGGGCTCCCAAGCCCCGGCCTAACCGGCTTCTATTTCGGTCTCCCAGGCCTTGGCTCGGGCACACCGGATGTGGCGCGGTGCACTCAGACAGGTGCGGCTCACAGGGCAGCCGCCCTAGGGTTGCTACCACCCGGGCAGTGGGCGCTGCAAGGCTGTGGCTTCCTGGAAGATTCGGGCTGCGTTATTCTAGAACCGCCCGGAACCACAGGCTTCAGCTCGGGCTGCACCTGTTGCTGGCGCCCGGTGATTTGTAGGGGGGCTGGTTCTGTCGGGGCTCTGCCAGTCATGGCGTGAAAAACAGAGCAGAGCACGTAGCTGTCCTTTTTATGTATTCGGTTTAGTCCCTCTGTGGGTGAATGGGGAGTCTTGCTTCCAATGGAGCATGTGGTGGGAGGCCTGCCCCTACGTTCTGGGGCGTTTGCCACATGAACTTGCCCTGTTTTTGTTTTGAAAACCTCACTGTGTTGAGCACAGCCCAGGCCCGTGGGTGGTCAGCCTCACACTGGACTCGGGGCCTGTAGCCAGCCATCTGACCCTGCTGTAGGTCTACCAGGCGCTCCAAACGGAAGTTTCCTTCCCAGGGGGGTGCAATGACACCAGCGACCTGTCACTTCATATGTGCCCCTGGCTTCCAACTGGTCTCCTGGCTGCCCAGGCAGGGTTATTTGGGAATGTTTACACTGTCCCAGAAGCAGGCAGCCTTGGGCAGTGGTGGGGGAAGATCCCCGTAGCGACTATAATGGCCTGATTGTCACTTGGACCGTTGCTGTCTGTGCACATCATGTCAGATCATCTGTTGAGAAGTAGAAAGTATAGAATGATGAGCGGATGTTTGTGTGGGCAAGGACTGTCCTTCCAGACCTTAAGACTCAGGTGTCTGGCTGGTCCACACAGCAAGCAAAACAAAGAAACAAAAGCATGTTGCCTGTACCAATTGCAGTTCTGCCCAGGACCCCTTTCTTGCATGGTGTTGTGAGACCCGGATCCAGGGCAAGAGTCAGAAGCTGCCTTCCTGTAAAGGGCTTGTTTAAGTCTGTCTGTCCTCTGAAATGGAGCCACAAAGTCCCTCTGTCTACCGAGTCCAATGACTCCCGGCGGCTGTCACATTGGTAGCCTGCCCTGGACTGAGGGTTGAGGTGCATGCTATGGACCATGCTGCCTTGGGTCCGGTGGGTCTGGGGCCAGGGCCGTGTTTCGGGTGACATCATCCACTTGTGGACAGTTGCTCCTCTGTAGTTGCTCTTTATGGATGGTGTCCAAAGAGGTCTTCCTCACCCCAGGCATGGGAATGTGTGCTAATGGACAGAACAATCAATAGTGCATCTCAAAGATCAATGGTTTTCTCAAGCCATTTGAGGTGCTTCTGGAGGGAGCCTGCCCTGGGAGGGCTGGGAGGGCTGAGGGGCCCAGTGTCCTTTATCTTGATTCTTTTATTGTATGGGGTGAGCATGGAGCCAGAGCTCCTGGGCTGGGACCTTCGTTACCCGCTCCAGGGCATCCCCACTCTACCTGGGTTAACTGGGCAATGTCCTAGAAGGGAATTTGGAATTTGCTTCTTGATGGTTGTCAGTTAAAGCAAACTGCTCTCTTATGTTTAGAATTTGCTGGGTTCAGAGGACTCTTGGAAAAGGTGCCCCGTCTGATTCCCGCAGGCTCCCTGTCCCCCTATCTTCAGCTCCCAGGGAGCTACAGCATGGACATGCTGGTTGCCCAAGGTGGTCTTGGGGAAAAGGTGCTGTTAGCAGTTGCCAGCAGGGGGCAGTTCCCCCTCCCTTGCTTCCTCCCTCCTACCTAAAACTGTATATACCAGGTTGGTCAATGGCCTGACCTCCTGTTTCATCCTCCTGAGTGCTGGGGTTACAGGTGTGGGCCACTACACCCAGTTTATTTCTCTCCAATGGTGACAATTCCAGATGGACCGCTAGATGGTGGAGGGACTGCTGAGATTTCCTGAGGCTGAGGCTGAGGGGAGGGTCCTTTCTGTTCCCTTGGCCAAGAGCCATCCTGAGCTTGGCAGCTGCAGTCTGGACAGCCTGTCTCTGCCATCTCGGTTGAAGACGTGGCTGTCCCTGGGTGACTCAGGGTGTGGCCCAAAGCTAGGCAGGTCAGGCAACGGAGAGGCTGGCTGGACCTCAGGGTAACTCTCGTGCCCGGAGGAGATGCAGAAAGAAGTGGTAGTCTGTTAGGAGATATGGTTAACCTGGCCGGTCAAGGGGTGAGCTGCTGGGCCTCCCCCAGAGCAGACACCAAGGAGGGAGAGCCTTGGGAAGAGTCTATGGCTGTCTTGCTCTTGGGCACTTGCTGTGCCCCTCCCTGAGTCCCTTTGCACTTCCCTGGGATGCCACACCATTGCACATCTCCTGTGGTGACCCTGGCCTGGTCAGCAGCCCCACCCTACTTACTGTAGGTTCCCGTCATGTGGTTTAAACTCTCATATACTGCCCATGCAAGCCTTGTACTGCTCCTCTGAATGGCTTCTCGGGACCACTTGGAGATTGCAGGCTTCCCAAAGCCTCTGGCAGGAGTCCCTGTCAGAGCTAGGCAGGGAGACAGACATTTTGTGAGTGACAGTGGTGTGTGATCGCTTTATGATCACAGTGTGGTTGTTGTTACCATGAGGGCACCCGGCTCTCAAGGGTGCTTGGGGTCTGCCTCAGATCAGGGGAGGAGTTATGGTGTCTGTTGGGGGCAGGTTGGAGTCCCTGCGTTCACTATTCTTTTCTGGGCTCTTAGTGTGTGCCGTTGAAAGTACTCCATGATTAAAAGTTAATAGTCACTGAGGGCCGTGTTGATTGCTTATATGAAGAAGCTGCTCAGGGGTTTACTTAAAACTTCACCCTTCAGCGCAGTGCATTGACTGGTCCTGTTTACACAAGTAGGCACTTATGAGTGGAAGCTGTCTCCTGTGTGTACACAGACAGCACATGTGTGTCTGTGAGGATGCTCCCCATATGTTGCATCAGTAATGGTGCGGCATCTCATGGACCTGGGCTAGGCACTGCTCTTAACTAGGGGACATGGTCTAAGTGCAGACCGGAAGCTGCAGTTAGTGGGAGTGTGGGGGTGGGGCCTGACCGTAGGCGTGAATGTACAAATGTGTGTGAGTGAGTAACAGAGTCAGCGTGGAAGTCTGTGATATTTGTGTGAGGAGATCAGATTAATAGGGTAAAAATGAGAGCCTGTGTGAATGGTGTGTGTGGAGGGCAAGTGGGTTCACTGTGTGAGTGACCATGTGAAATGTGAGAATGTCAGAGTATGTGTGCAGGTGTGTTGTGGAAGTGTGAATATGTGTGCAAACTTGTAGTGCAACTGTGAATGGACACTTGTAGTGTGGAAGCGTCTTCCATCTTTTCTTTGGCCCTTTTGCCTTGCCAGAATCATTACTCCGGTGCTTGGGCCATTTTTAACTAAAATAAAGGGTAGCTGAACAGTCAGTCGTAACTGATGACCGTTAGGTAGCCAGGAGGTGAGTAGGATACACTGTGTGGATACCCTGGAGAAAAGGAAGGCTGGCAGCACCAGTGGGGTGGAATTGGTAGTGAGAATCCTTGATGCTTGGAATTGTGTGTAACTTAAGCCTTATGAATTATTTATTTCTGGAATTTTCCATTCAGTATTTTTTGGACTGTGATTGACTGGATAACTGAACCTTCAGAAAGAAAACGGTGCAGGATGAGCTGCTCTGTTTTTGTTTTTTTTTTAATCCTTTACTTTTCATTACAGCACAGCTTCCTGTGTCTTTCTGCTCCCGTGGCTCATTGTTACCGAGCTGCTCCGTTGTACTCGCTATGTGCCTCTGCTTTGGCTCTGCTCTGTGGCTCTGAGAGTCGTGCATGGTTTTTGTGTGTCAGGACTTGGGCTTTTTGATGCTGAAGGGCTTTATTGGCCGGTTGTACCGTGGTTCGTTTGCTCATCTCTTGGTGGATGTTTGGATTGTTCCCTATTGAAGGGTTAGGGACTAAAACTTCACAGCAGAAGGGCGGATAACCAGGAAAGCACAAGCATCCAAGAAGATTCACAGATGGCAGAAGCTTGTGGAAAGACACCCTGTGTCATTAGTCAAAGGAAGATACAAGCCAAGACCACTGTGGGACCCACCTCATGCTGCACTAGAATGGCTTTGATAAAAGGGGTTGGGGGAATAGCAACTGTTGGTAAGGACTCGGAAAAAGTGGAACCCTGGGACATGGTTGGTGGGGGGTAAGATGGAGCTGCTGTTTGAGGAAGCAGTGTGGAGGTTTTTTGGAAAGTTAAACACACAGAACCAAATTCCCTGTGATCCAACAATTCCACTTCTATGGCCATGCCTAAACGGATTGGAACTAGGGACTCAACAAAAGCTTCACACAGTTTATAGCACGGTTCACAAGCCCACCTGTCTATCTGCGGATGAAGTGGGTAAGCCAGATGTGGTATATGCACACATGGAATATTAGTCAGCCATAGGAAGCATTGGACCACCTCTGTGTGTTGTAATTCAGATGACCCTTGAAACACTCTTAAGTGAAAGTAGCCATAGTTAAGGCAATGTGAGTCATGATTCTTGTTTATAAAATGTTAACACAGGCCAAGTCATAGGATCAGAAACACATCATCAGTTGCCCAGGCTGAGGAGATGGAATGGGAACAGCTGCTTGATAATGTGGGGCTTCTAGTTTTCTTCTGTCTTTAGTACTGTGGATTGGACCCCTGCACCCCCTTCTTCATTTTTTTTTTTTTTTTTTTTTTTTTTTTTCCTGAGACAGGGTTTCTGTGTAGCTTTGGAGCCTGTCCTGGAACTTGCTCTGTAGACCAGGCTGGTCTTGAACTCATAGAGATCTGCCTGCCTCTGATTCCTAGTGCTGGGATTAAAGGCATGCGCCACCACCGCCCAGCATGTACCCTCCTTTTTCATGCTAGGCAAGCACTCTGCCAACCATTAAGCTACATCCCTGTCTTTAAGCTTTCCTTTTGAGGTAATAAAAACAGAATAGTTGATGATAGTTGTGCAATGTTGTGAATGTATTACAAGACACTTTTAAGCCTTGAGGTCATGGCGCACACCTTTAATCCCAGCACCCAAGAGGCAGAGGCAGACAGATCTCGGTGAGTTCTAGGCCAGCCTGATCTACAGAGTAAGTTCCAGGACAGGACAGTTAGGGTTACACAAGTTAACACTGTCTCAAACAAACAAACAAACAAACAAAACCCCAAAAACCAAAAACCAAAAAACCAAACCAAACCAAAACAACAACAACAACAACAACAAAACCAGACAGACAGACAAAACAAAAACAAAGAAAGAAACTGAGGCAGGAAGATTGCTGTGAGTTTTGGCACATCACTGCTGGTGAGAACCATTCCTGAGTAAAGACCCTAGGCATCTGCAGCAGTTGACTGATAGCTGACGCGCTACAAAGTAACTAACAGGAGGGTGGTGTATACAGTTTGGATACACTGGACAAGGGAATGTGGCCCCTGCTCTGATCAGCCAGAACAGTGTATAGTATAACCTTGATGAGTCATTTATTCTGGAATTTCCTATTTAGTATTTCTAGACCCTGGTTGAAGGTAGGTAACGGAAACTGTGGGAAGCCACAGTTAAGAGAGAGTTCTGTATTGCTGGGTTTAAGATTTGTAGTGCTCTTTATGGGGCAAATGTTTTTGTGGGGTCAATATCATTTTTTTTCTTCCAAGTTTGGATTTATTAGTGAAGCCGTCAGAGTCTGAGGTTTTTCTTCTTGGTGAGGCTTTTAATTATAAAATTGATTTCTTACTAAGGCTCTTAGGATTGTCTGTTTCTGCTAGGTTGGGTTCTGATAATTTGAATGATTTATTGTGGTAAAACATGAATACTGTGCAGTCTACCCTGTGAAAAGTTCCATTCTGAGAGTTTCAGTAAATGCTTATGTGGTGGTTTGAAAGAAAATGGCCCCCAAAGGAAGTGGCACTGTTAGGAGGTGTGGCCTTGTTGGAGTAGGTGTGGTCTTGCTGGAGGAAGTGTGTCGCTGTGGAGGCGGGCTTTGAGGTTTCCTTTGCTCTCAAGCTACGCTGAGTGTGGCACACAGTTCACTTCCTGTTGCCTGTGGATCAAGATGTAGGACTCAGCTCCTCCAGCACTATGTCTGCCTGCACACTGCCATGTCCCACCATAATGATAATGGACTAAACCTCTAAAACTGTAAGCCACCCCAATTAAATGTCTTCCTTTATAAGAGCTGGCATGGTCATGGTGTCTCTGCACAGCAATAGAAACCCTAACTAAGACAGCCTGTCGCCTGAGTTCCCGAATTCCATGAGCTTTCTCGGGCATCTCTGAAGTCAGCTCACACGCAGGGTTTGTTTTCTGTTCTTATGAGGGTGTCAGGCGAGCCTAACTGACAGTTTGTGGTGTGGAGCCTGGCTCTTGTCACTCCTGCACTTACCTTAGCAGTAACTAGGGTGATTGGGTCTGTGTGTGTGAAGAGGGCCAGCGGGATGGCTCGCTGGGTAAAAGCACCTGCCACGTAAGCACGGTGACCCGAGTTTTGTCCCTGGGACCCAAGGGGGAAGGAGAGAGCGCGCGCGCGCACACACACACACACACACACACACACACACACACACACACGCACGCGCGCACACACACACAAATAAAAATTTTCTTTAAAGACTGCACTTCTGAGCATTGACTTGTAAAGGTGGGATCAAGGCAAGGATGACCCTGTGGTTCACGGTGGCTTTTGTGAGTGACATGTTCAGTGCTTTTTGGCCATTCTACAGAGTCCCTACCTCACCTGTAAACCTGGCCCAGCTCTAACCCACCCTTTACAGCTAAGACCTTGAAAACAGACACCATAGGAAACTTATTCTTGGGGTCCCCAGCCAGGAAGTAGAGAGCTGAGATTTTGGCTGGGACATGTGACTTGAGACCCTGTGTGCAAGCATCTGTGTTTGGTGTCATCCCTCAGTTGACAAACACCTTTGTTTTGAGACAGGGTCTCTCACTGACCATGGGGCTTGTCGGATAGGCCAGGCTGACTGCCCAGTAAGTCTGAGGGATCCATCTGGTTCCACCTCCCCAGTACTGGGTTTACAAGCACATGCCACCATGCCCAGCTTTTTACGTGGATTCTGGGGACTGAACGCCAGTCCTTGTGTTCACAAGGTAAGCACTTTCCCAACCATCTCCCCAGCCCCCTCCATTGCGTTTTATTTAAAAAAATGTTTTCACCCAGTGTTGAAAAACACTGCCTCCACGTGGCTTGTGGACAGGTTCTGCATAGAGTCAGCATACAAACACTGAGTACAGTGCTCTGATTTCTACAGTGACTCACTATGACCAAGTGCCTTCATCCTGGTTTTCTCCATGTCTGGTTCATCCTTGGGTTCTCAGGTGCCTCAGACACTCAGAGCCTCCCTCCAGCAGTTTCTGAGCTCTGCAGACTTGGGCTTGGACCACACTCCAGAAACTGGGTCACAGCGAAGCTCTGAGCAGGCGGAATTGGATCTCTGCTTGTGTTTGAAAACCCAGGGCAGCCAGCGGCTTGGGTTTCAAGTGTGGAATCTGGAGAAATCACCAGCTCCCTCCTGCTGCCCCTGTGAGTGCCTAGCTTTGTCTGTCCTGTCTGGCAAGGAAAAGATCATCCATCCCCAGGGTGCTGTCAGGCTGGCTTGCTTTCCCCCAGCTGGGCCCAACCAGGGAGGTGGTCAGAGCCAATCTTTAAAGTAGATACCCATCTCGGAAGAGCCTGTGGGGAGTCACAGATTCCCATTTATATACAAGTAACCGCTCGTGACTCCGTGAGCTGGAGGGCATGGATTTTATTTCAGCCGGAAGAAACTGTCATGTAAAATGAGCAGAGTCATTTCTGCAGAGAGCTGGAGAGGCTCCACACAGACATCTCACTGTGAAAATGATAGGGACTCAGGCTGGGGAGATGGCAGTTAGCAAGCAGGAAGACGAGTTTGATCCCTAGAACTCTCTCTATATATAGAACTATATATATATATATATCTCAAACCTATATGTACACACACACACACACACACACACACACACACACACACACACATATGATTTCCCTGGAGGAGGGGTGGATGCAGGTGGCCCTGGGGCTCGCTAGCCAGCCAGCTTAGCCTAATAGATAAGTCCCGGGTCCCAGTGAGATACTTTGTCTCAAGAAACAGTCTGAACAATCTGGCCATTGAGATGGCTGAGTGGGGACAAGGTACTTACTACCAAGCCCGATGACCTGAGGTCCATCCCAAGGACCCACATGGTGGAAGGAGAGAACCAACTTCTAAACGATGTCCTCTAACTTCTACACAGTGATAAATAAATTATAGTATAGAGATTTTAATTAAAAGGTGGATGGAGACTGAGGAATGACACCCAAGGTTGACCTTTAACCCCCCCCCCCCCCACACACACACAAAGGAAAATGTTGGGGCACAGAGGACTTGGATGTATGCCCTCCCCTATTTCAGCGAGGAGCCAGCAGAGACTCGATTCCCGTCTCTGAAGTAATGCTGACATCACCGGGGTGTTTCTGCCTGGATCGTTTGGGTCTGGACGCTTATGAAACATTTTCTCATACTTCCGTGATAGCTGCTAAAGATGGAGAGAGGCTTTTCCTTCACCAGCCTGGGAGCTGTGCTCACTGGTGTCACCCTCCTCTGTGGGCGGGCTGAGGACACAGCATGGCTGCTGCCACACAAGGCAGTTTGGAGTGACTTTTACCCTGGGTCCTAAGTGGACAGGGTGCCTCCTCACAGAGGTGAGCTGCGGCTGCTGGGGATCAGGTCTTCCAGGTGCGGAGGGGTTACTGGCATTTGCTACTGCATCTGGTTTTTCACCTGGGTGCTGGGGCATCTGAACTAGGTCTCCTGCATCTGGCTTTTCACCTGGGTGCTGGGGCGTCTGAACTAGGTCTCATGCTTGCGCCTCAAGCTCTTTGCCAAATGAGCCAACTCTCCAGCCCCTGTGCAGTTTGGCACATAAAAGAAACTGCTTCTCCAGAGCTGCCAGGCAGGGCAGAGTTCATGGTCAAGACCTTGGCACTCTGCTTGTCCTCTGCCTGTAGAATGACCGGGTGTGGCCAGCCCTCAGCCTCTCTTTTGTATACTTGTCCCGGGGAAACAGCAAGCACCAGACACATGTCACCTCAAACAGTGATGCTTGCTGATCACTGTGGCTGTCATAGCTCATGGGAGACTGATCCCTGACCTGGGAGGTGGTTCGTACTACATCCTTAAGCATAATGAAGCTGCCATTGGACCCACAGGCTCTCCTACCTTTACAGTGAGTCCCCTAGCTCTGCATCAAAGTGATGCCTGTCCTAACTTCCTGTCCCATCTTGGAATCCAAGGACAGCTCAGCAGGTAAGAGCACTTGCTGCTCTTGCCAAGGACCAGAGTTCCTCGCACCCCCTTTGGGTGGCTCACAACCACCTGTAAGTCCTGCTCCAGGGTATCCGACACCCTCTTCTGGCCTTGGAGGGCACCCACATTGCCACACACATACACATAATTAATTAAAAACTAAAAATAAAGTCTGAGGGAAAGGAACAGGATGGCAGTAGGTCATGGAAACTGTTGCTGACGTCTGCCTCATCCTCAGTGTTCATCTTCCCATCTCCTCCTTTCTGCACCCAGAAGATGTTTGTAGAGTTTACCCCAGGGCAACCCGTGTCACCGGCCTAATGTGGCTGTGCACAGAGCCTAGTGAGAGGTACCCAGCTCCCAGGTGAGTACTGCCAGCCCCTGGACCCTTCCAATAGCAGAGTTCATTTGGGCTGACCTCACTATACCCAGCTCCCAGGTGAGTACTGCCAGCCCCTGGACCCTTCTAATAGCAGAATTCATTTGGGCTGACCTCACTATATACAGTTTTGGAGGTCGGGTCTTCCTGTATAACCAAAACTAGCCTCCTGCCCCTGCCTCTGGAGACCTGGGATTACAAGTGTGTGCCACCATGTCCTGCTCTGTGTTTCAGACCCTGTAGCATGCTCCCAAATATGTGCACAGGGTATCTGTCCATCTGTGTCGTTTAGCTGAACACACAGAGCTTTCTATCTCATGTAAGTTGCGATTCCTAACCCGAAAATCTGAAGGACCCCAACTCTGAAACTTGGTGTCGGCATGACAGCACAGGCGGAAAATTCCACAGCATAAAACCCAGATATGTGCATGGGATTCAGCTGCGTTGTGGGAGTCACCCTCAGGCTGTGTGTTTAAAGTGCATTTTTGTGTTCAGCTGTGGCTCTAGCCGCAAGATAATCTCATTAAGGAAATCTCATGCAGTGTTTCACTGTAGAAAGACTATCTGAGATTTGAAGCAAGCCCCAAGTGCGCGCGCGCGCGCGTGTGTGTGAACACGAATCAACCTCAAATCAAAGTTTCCTTCCCTCAGATGCCGCTCTCCCCCAGGGAGGGACTGTTTCAGTCGGTGGGGATGACTCTAGGGCACAGCAACTGCCACTTCCGTCCATCTGTGTCCTAGCCTTGCCCAGTGTCTTCGTCTTTTCCTGCCGTGTTAAAATGCTTCAACAAAAGCGACTGAAAGAACGGGTTGTTTTAGCTCACAGTTCAGAGTAGAGTTCATTATGGTGAGACAGTCAAGGTGGGAGAGCGTCAAGCAGCTGGTCACATCATATCCACAGTCAGAACAGAGCGATGGGTGCTTGTCAGCGCCCCACTCCCTGCCTCCATTTTATACAGTCCAGGGAGCCCCGCCCCGTGAAGATGGTCTTCCCACCTCAGTGTAATCAAGATCACTCCCGCCATCATGCCCGGAGGTCTGTCTCCTCTGTTTGGTCAGGCAGGCAACACTAACCGTTTCACACCAGGGTTCTTGATTCTGGAGCAGTTTGTGCTCTTGGCGCACAGAGTGGTGAGTGTAGTGACGTGGGATGGAGGTGCAGGGATGTGCCTTACTCAGCCTTCATGACTGAGACCAAAGTAGAGGCAGTGGCCCCCAGGGAGAGGAAAAGGTGCTTCAACACAGAGGCTGGGTGGGAGTGTGGGGTGTGAACACGCAGAAGACCCTCCACAGGCTGCAGGGAAAGTGACTAATTTTGCATCATGCTGCATATTATGTTGGCCTGATTATTGGAACCTCCCTGGACACTGGCCTCAAAGGCAATGTGCTCTTTCCTTTAAGAATCTCTTGTGTCTGCTGTGACAGAACATCCTGTCTGAAGGGTTGCAATATTGGTGATTGCTTTTCCTAGTTCTGCAGGCAAGGGCAAGGTGTGAGCAGGGCAGCCAAGGGCAAGGTGTGAGCAGGGCAGCCAGCTGTCCTGTCTGCCACTGTCATGTGGCTCAGATGGCACCGGCTGATGAGTAAGTCACTGCAGTCTGTTCCTTGTCACATGGCCACCTCTTCTGTGTCTCTTTTTGTGTATAATAAGGATACCTGTCTGCCCTGAAGGGACCTAGATGACCATTTTGAGATCTTCCACTGAGGCACGTCTGCAAACATCCTTTGGGCAAGTCAGGTCACACACACGTGTGATGGTGGCTCTGTCTGTCTTCCAGCCTCCTGCAGCAGGAGGAGAGGCGAGGGGCACACTCCCTGGGGCCGGACTTCAGGCGGGTGACCTGGGAGGTGGGGACAGGACCTGGCACGGGCGCTGGCAGGCAGTCACCCACCTGGGATTCATTCCAGTGGAGCTTTATCTGCAGGAAAATGGAAAGCACAGCTCCCCTTGCACGAGTGGGAAGCTGTGGAAACGGGATGGCAGAGCCTCGAGGTTGGGGAAACAGGAAGGGAGTCTTCTGTCTGCTTTGGGTCAGCTCTCCCTCTGTGGATGGGGTCTCTGCAGAAGTCTTCGTGGAATCACCAGGGTGAACAGGAAGTGAGAGGTGCTGACTCATTTTTCCTTTATTTTAATCGAGTTTTTATTGTTTAGAAAAGGAAGAAAGAAAGCAAAAAGTTTCCTCCCTGATCTGGGTCCTTGCCATTAACAGCTTGCTTTTCTGACATTTTTTTCCCCTTTTGCTACCATTTTCAGACATGAGTGTGTGCTCCCGACGCACATGCACGCACACGCACACACACACACACACACACACACACACACACACACACATCCCCAGACCCTTGGTCATGCTGTAGTGGTTTCTATTCTTTTTGCTCACTGCTATGCTGCAGATGTATATGTTCTGTGTCATGATGGGCAGCCGCATCCAGTCCTTAGAGGGCCGTGTGTTCCTATGTTGCATGCACCCCGCATCTCTGTTGGCTCTTGGTGGGTGCCTGTCCAATCTGCTACCTCCCTGACTTTTTCATGGTGCATTTTGCTCTTTAGGCATTGCTCAGCTTGGCTGGCTGCCTGTATGACATGGAGTGGCTCCTGAGAGTGGTGGAGCCCCTTACAGTGTCTTCTGTGGTGTGGTGGGCATTCCTGTGCCTGTCTGTTTGAGCATTCGTATGCATGCATGTGTATCAATGTGTGTATGGGTATGCATGTGGGTACCTGTTTTCTGCTTCTCTGTGTGTGTGTATGGTTTGTGGACCAGTGTGTGCGTGTGCATGCAAGTGTGTGTGCATCCATGTGAGCACCTGTTTGCACATATACACACTTGTATGTGCATGCATGTGGGTGCACAGAAAGCTGAAGTCTGCATTCTGGATGCTTTCCTACATTTAACAGACTGTGCTCATTAGGAGGCTCACTGAACTCATTCTCTAGAAGTCTGTTGTTGGCCCAGAGCTAAAATCCACCCTCACTGTTCTCTGGGGCTGCTGGCCTATCTACAGTGATAGAGGATGCAGGAGCATTCAGCATGATACCACAGATTGTGTGTGAGTTTCTCTGGGATCAGCTATTCAGCTCTCTTGTCCCTGGTGACATTGGCTGAGTGTCCCAGACAGATGCTGTGGATGTTCCTAGATTGCTCCCAGCCATTTCCTCTCATGGGGGACTGTCCTTTCTGCTCATGGGGACTTCCCTACATGGTCAAGTTCTGCTCCAAAAGGGGTCCACAGTCTTGGGGGCCTGGGCCCTGGGCCTGAGTAGGCTTTAAGGCACAGGTGGATGTCCTAACTAGGTCAAGTAGGGAGCTTGCTCAGGGTGGACAAGAGGAGGGATGTGGGCTGCTCAGGAAGTCTGTCCCCGGAGCAGGCGGAGCTGCACGTTCATCCCGTAAGTCACCAGACCACCAAGCATGCATGGATGAAGAGTGCTGTCTGGTTGCTGGCGGGGTCACCTTCTGGGGTTCCTGTAGGCTGAGCCTCATGCTTTGGCTGACGGTTTGCTTCACTAGGATAGCTTCTTCGTGCCTGTCACTTTAGCTCATGTTTAGGGCCAATAACTGCCTCCAGTAATGAGTAACTCCTTCGGTGCCACTTGAAGTGACTCTTTTGTCCTACCCCAGACGTGGCTTGATTTTCCTGACCAGCATACTAGGGCTACAACACACCAGGAACATTCAGCAGAGAGCCACTGAGCTTGGCTCTTCTATTTCCTTTTTCTGGGGAAAAAATGTTTCTGCAGGTTGCAGTCCTTCCTCCCTGTTGGGAGCTGCTGGAGTTAGCCTCCTGCTCCCTGGCATGCTCGCATCTGACCTTTATTCTGGATGGTTCATCCAACCATAAATAATCCCTTCGAAACAGAGAGAGCCTGGTGTGCTGGCATCTGCAGAGGCTTGGAGAGGAGCTGCCAGAAGAACAGAGGGCTGAGAGCAGAGAGGCGCATGGAGGGTGCCAGGGCTGATGGAGGAGGGGCTTCTGCCTCCTTTCCCAGCAGGCCTGATTTAGGGCAAGAGTAGTTAGATGATAATGAATGAGCCAGTGAGTGGGTGGAGCTGGTCTTAGGCGATGGTGGGGGAGGACCCAGTGTTATCAGAGGGGAGAGGGGCCACCTGGGCCTCAGTACCAGGGCTGTGAACAGGTGGCTCACAACACCAGACTTTTGCTCATAGACTGGAGTTGGTGTGCGTTCTGTACCCTTCCTGAGTCAGGCTCACAGACAGTGCCACAAGAACCTTGGGGTCTGGAAGGCCTGTCCTTCCCCGCAGGCGTCCTAGGGTACAGGCCTCAGGGTTGCCTGTTTCCCAGTCTCTGAGGCTTCCTGCCAAGCCTCTGTTTAGCTGTTTCTCAGGAAGCCAGGTCTTTCTGGGTAGCCTGGGGTTGAGGTTTATGGTTAGCCCATCTTCTGCCTGAAGTTCTGAGAAGCTGGCAGGGCCATTGGGGACATCCTGCATCTGGACCCAAGGGTTTCCGTGACATCTAGTGACAGAACAAGTCACTGTCCACCGTACCCCACCTCCGGTCCTGAAGCAAGGGCCACTGTTTCGGACTTGCTGACTGGTACTTTCAAAGGGAGGACCCCACCTCTGACCTGCAACCGTCATCTCCAGCTTCAACCCAGGCTTAGCTTCTCATTGAAGGAAGATTTACCCACAAGGATGTGGCAGTTAAGGGACAATCCCATCTCACCATTGTTCAAGGGTCAGGAGAGGCCTGAGAGCCAAGGCTTGACCATATACGTGCCTGAGCCTTTGCCTTGGGCTAGGATGCTCTGAGAATCATCCAGTTTGAAGATGCCAAGTGTAGCCACTTAAGAAAGCCATATAGGGTTTCTGAAGCTTCTTGCCTTCCATGGACAGCTTTAGTGGGTCTAATCTTGAAAAAGAACAACTGCTTGAAATGTGGTTTACGGGACTCATTTACCAAATTCTTCCATTCCTGTATACAGAGGAAGACAGCTGACGACCAGGGCCGTGGAAGAGCAGGCCTGTTTATGTTTATGTGTCCTGTGTAATCTTGCAGATGCTCTTATTTGGATTAAAATGCAAGCGATTTCTTGCCCAACCTCAGGCACTCAGTTGAAGCGAAGGTTCCTCGGGGCTGATGTGCCTGAGTGTAGAGCAGCGATACTTCAGGCTGAGTTTATCCCAAGGTTTATTGGTGCCAGGTGTCTAGAAGCTGCGCTTTGCATCTGGACATCGTTGGAGTGAAGTTTCGGGGGGGGGGGGCGGCCAGCGGCAACTTGTGTGCTGGTGCCCATGTGTCAGCAGTGTGGCTGGAGCCACTGGGACAGAGGCCATCTTCCCATCCCTGTGAAACCCTAATTACTGTGGGTATGAGTCTTCATCTTTTTGTCTCTCTTCTCTGGGCAGTACCTGGAGAGACCTGAGCAAGAAAATCCAGCTCTTTTTCTTTTTCTTTCTTTCTTCCTTCCTTCCTTCCTTCCTTCCTTCCTTCCTTCCTTCCTTCCTTCCTTCCTTTCTTTCTTTCTTTCTTTCTTTCTTTTTGTGTGTTGTGCATGTGTATATGTGTGGTTTTGTATGTGCATATGGAGGCCTGAGGTTGATTCAGGAAGCATTCTGGATTGCTCTTCCACCTTCCTTGTTGAGGCAAGGTCTCTCAACCAGACTCTGTTTCTGGGGATCACATCTCTGCCTTCTGAAGCTGGAATTACATGTGGGCTTCCCTGTCCACCCAGCATTTACACGGGCTCTGGGATCCAAACTCCAGGCCTCGTGCATGTGCAACAAACTTCAGTCCCCTTCGTTGGCCTGGGTCTGTCTTTGTAACCCAAAGATGGGCCTATACTCTCTGCCTTCATTTCTCTTTAAGATCATGGTCAGCTCAAGATGTATCACCATCGGCTCCACTCACTGCAGGGGATGTGGTTGAAGAGTCCATTGATGGGTGGGTGGCTGAACCCACAGACAGTACTGAACTGTATACCTACAGTTTGTTTCTGTTTGCTATACGTATGTCCCTGTAGCAGAGTTGAAGTATAAATCAGGCACAGTAAGAGTTTAACAGCAAGCTTGTCTGGGGTGCACATCCACAGTGCCAGCAGCTAGGGAGGATGAGATGGGAGGATCGCAATTTCAGGGCCTGCCTAGGCAACTTACAGATGACTCAGAGAATTTAAAAGGGCTCTAATACAAGTGCAGGTGTGCCACACTAGCTCACAATCTCTCTCTCTTTCTCAAACACACACACACACACACACACACACACACACACACACACACACGCACACCCTTTGAAAAATCTCACTGTAGAGTAGACCTGAGCAATCTTAGCCTGTCTTATTTCTTTCCTTAGATTGAAAACACAACAGCCTTTCTCTTAAAAGAAACACTTCCTGGGTCTTAAATGAAGCACTTCCTGGGGCTTCTCTTTGCAGATCCAGATTCCCACCCCACCCCCCTTCTTGTGCTCTAGAGTCATTAGTAAATAAAATAGGGTTACTGGAACTCAGTGATGCTGAGGCTGATGACCGAGACAGCTGTTGAGTGACTCGTGTGGATAGCATACACACAGTGGATACGCTAGGCAAGAGGATGGCTCATAGCCCATCAGGATGGGGCAAGGTCATGAAAGATTTTTCTCATGCTACGAAGAATAAGCATGCAGTTACAAACTTCGAACAAGTCCTGTGGGTATTTTTGGACCATGATTGATGGTAGGTAACTGAAACTGTATAAGATTAAGCTTTGGGTGACAGGGCTATTGTGCGTCCAAGAATGTGAGCTGCACACCCGGGCCCAGAACGCGTTGTATTACACTCTGGTTGCCTTTCTCTCTGGGAGGTAAAAGGCATGATTTCTTGAAACTCCAAAGGAGTAGATATGTTGTCCTGAGGTCTCTGTTTCCTCAGTAATTACAGGATTCTAAATCTGCATTGCCTTTGGACCTCAGTCATATATGAAGCAAATATAGACTCTGAATGGTGTGTAAACACTTCTGGTCTGGAGCACATCTGTTATCCCAGCAATATGGACCGTGGAGACAAGGGAGTTGCTGGCAGGCTGCTTGGAGCATATAGTGGGAGAGAAACAACTGGAGCGGCCCTGCCCCAAGAGGTAAAGGGAAGATGTGGTCGTTGTGTGCCCTCCTCAATAATAAATAAACCAATACTGTGTAGAGACATAGACAGAGATACCTGATGCTGACCTATGTCTCCACACGTGTGCATATGAGCATGAGTACACACATGTACAGTGTGTACATATAGACACAAACTTTTTCATTAGAAAAGATCCATTTGCAATATAAGACTTTATTACAGTTTATTCATATAAATTTATTTCCAAGGGTGTCAAATTGTTTTGTCCCAGTGAGATTCACAGCACCAAAAATAAACAACATTTTAAGACATAGCAATCAAATAAGTTTAGTCATTTTGTTCTTTTTCGTTGTTTTCCTTTCTTCTTGAAGAAGCAGGAAATGATTGTTTTGCTGTCAAGGTCATGCCAGACTTCTCGTTTCTCCCTGTTTTCTAGAAGAGATTATATACAACTGTTGTTAGTTACTTCTTTCTTATTATGTTAGATAGACTTTTTCAATCGCACTACCAGAGACCTTCAGATGTCTGTTTCTGAGGTAATTAACTATGTTTTCAGTTTCCTTAGCGTTTACAGTATTGATGAGACTGTCTGTATCTTGGGTGAGTTTGGGCTGATTGTAGTTACTACAGAATTGAGTGTTTTCTCCCAAGCAAGCAAGCCAGGCATGCATCGAATGTTTATAGTTGTTTACATTCTTCCCTTTTAGTGTCGGTGGGGTCTGTGGTGGTGACTACTCTCTTTTTGCTGATGGTGAGTTTTGGGCAGTTGTTCATACATTGTAGACTTTAGGTCTAGTGAAGTTATCACGTGCCTCATGCCCAGGGGGCCATCTCCTTGGTCTCCTCTCCAGGGACTAGTCAGTGGATGAACACCAAGGCTCTACAGCCCCTGTGGCAGGTGGTGCCAGGACTAACCAATTAATGCACAGCACCCCAGTGACCTGTGCATCTTTACTGTCTCCAGAAGGGCCAGCTTGCT